>NC_041359.1:430000-717500 GCF_900634415.1 Cottoperca gobio
TGCCGAGGACCCACGTCCCTACCAGTGCACCGTAGAGGGCTGCGGCTGGGCTTTTGCCACCTCTTACAAGCTAAAGCGGCATCTTCAGTCGCATGACAAGCAGCGGCCACACACCTGTCAGTTTGAAGGCTGTGGGCGGCGTTTCACCACAGTCTACAACCTTAAGGCTCATGTTAAAGTCCATGAGCAAGATAATGCCTTCATCTGCCAGATCTGCAGTGAGAGGTTTCGCAGTGCTACACGACTCACCAATCACCAGAGGGTCCACTTCGAGCCACAGAGGCCCCACAAGTGTGAATTCCCAGGTAACACAAGCTGAATTTTCATTTTATTTTTACACATACTCCATCTGCTGTTGGCCGATGCTCTGGTGTCATAAAACAACACAATGGTTACATTGAATATGAAGCTAATTCCCTCAAAGGAAGATCTGTTTAAAATGGGAGAAAATATTCTAAGCTGCTAATGTGTAAGGTGATGCTTGTGAACTGTACACATTATGATCATGGTTAGCTTGTCTATCAGTCTGATGCTTTTTTGTCAAGATCATCTGATTGTTTGCACTTATTGTAAGTTGCTTTGGACAAAAGCATCTGCTAAATGAACTGTAATGTAATGATCTACCATTGTCTTCCCTTTGTCATGTGTAGGCTGTGAGAAAACCTTCATCACCTTCAGTGCCCTGTTCTCCCACAATCGCACTCACTTCAGAGAAACGGGCCACTTCACCTGCACCTACCCAGGCTGCGACAAGACGTATGACAAGGCCTGTCGTCTCAAAATCCATATGAGAAGTCACACTGGTAAGCTACACTACTTTAAGATACTAGATTAGAGTGTGTAATATTGTTAAACTTCTTCCAGTGGTTCAGCTCTTTACAGAGATGTTTGAGGCTGTTTTCTTAAAGAATAACTCGTACCTCAATCACATGATGCTACAAATGTGTTGCTCTCTGTTAATTTATTTCAGATGAGGGCAGCTGTTAATGCTGCTTTTTCCCAAAACATAATGGCAAAACTAGTCACTGGTAACAAAGAATATTTCTATACTAAATCCTCTAAACTGAACCCTCCTGGAGCAGGTTAGACGTGCAGCATAGGTTGCACCAGATACATGTGGGCCATCTTTGTGATAGCAGAAAACCTGGGTAAAGGCCAAAGTTAGGTGCTTACCACTTATCTATCTGATACAGGTGGTAGACCCTTTGCACTGGTAAAAATATATGTCTAATTTTCTGTTTCCAGGTGAGAGGCCGTTTGTCTGTGACTCTGAGGGCTGTGGCTGGTCCTTCACCAGCATGTCTAAGTTGCTCCGACATAAACGGTATATGCTTATTAACAGATGCTTTTCCCTTGATAAAAACATGTGAATGCCGACAGTTATTGTCAATTAATATCAAATAAGAAGTAGAGCTCAACACAAATTCAGATTTGTCATACAAGTCAATCAGCTTAGTTTTAGTTTAGTGTCCCAGTGGCTGCTAACGTCTATTTTTATTTGAGTAAACTTCAGCTTTCCTTTGCAGTTCTGCTTTATTAGTGAAATGTATGTGCCGTTGGTTTTGGTTCCTGTTGCCATATTAAGTGTAATTTCAGTTTTGATATATAAGCATCAAAATTGAAGGAGTTTTTTTCAGATGTAGTCTTTTTGTCCGTCCAACCGTTGTACCTTTGACTGACCAC
The DNA here is from genome assembly GCF_900634415.1 of Cottoperca gobio. Classification (NCBI taxonomy): domain Eukaryota; kingdom Metazoa; phylum Chordata; class Actinopteri; order Perciformes; family Bovichtidae; genus Cottoperca; species Cottoperca gobio. The sequence continues at coordinate 431,684 of NC_041359.1, forward strand.
AGACTCCTTTTCCGTGTTATCAGGAAACATGACGATGACCGTCGCTTTGTCTGTACAGAGGAGGGTTGTGGGAAATCCTTCACCCGAGCAGAGCACCTCAAGGGTCACAGTATCACCCATCTGGGCACCAAGCCCTTCCAGTGCCATGCAGAAGGTATGTACAAGTTTCAAAAAACAGATGTAGTAATGGGATATGTTGCTGAAGTCAGAGGTTATATGTGTTTTATGAAAATTAAATAAGCCAATTTGATAATAAAAAAAAAAAGAACATGGAAATATTTTACATTTCTTTCTCAGTTAAATACCCTACAATTAAAAATATTATTTTCACTTTCTAAAGACTTAATAAGTTATGACATTTGTCTCCTTTATGTTCTTTAGGCTGCAATGCCAAGTTCTCAGCCCGCAGCAGCCTGTACATCCACTCCAAGAAACATAAGCAGGACGCCAGCACCCTGAGGACCCGTTGTCCGGTGGCCAACTGCTCCAAGCACTTCTCCTCCCGCAGCAGCCTTAAGAGCCACATGCTCAAACACCACCACCTCAGTCCAGGTGTGTGTGTGTGTGTGTGTGTGTGTGTGTGTGTGTGTGTGTGTGTGTGTGTGTGTGTGTGTGTGTGTGTGTGTGTGTGTGTGTGTGTGTGTGTGTGAGTGATATTCCACTACATTTTTCTTGAAAAATCATTACTATCCTATAAATTCTCCATCCCAGATGTTCTTAGCCAGATGGAGACCACGCCCACCCTGACCCCCAGCAGCGAGCTCATCAGCTCCACCCCAGGAACAGTTGCTGGGCCTGGTATCGCCGGGGGCGAACAGTTGACCAACTTAGACCTCAGCTCTCTGTTCTCTGCTGTGCCTGGTGGCACTGCACCCACTGCTGGCATTGGAGTGGGAAATCCTGTCGTTGGGAGCAGCTCTAATGGCACTTTCACTATGGACCTCTCCCTGGTCAGCTCAGGCATCCTTACCATTGACCCCTCCTCAGTCGGCACCACCATTGATACCGGCACTAGCACCACGTTGGCCAAAGCTGTGGACCCTCTTATCCTGGCAACCAGTGCTGACATGGGCCCCAACCATGGTTTGGAAGGAACAGTGGGTGACGTCCTGCCACCACAAGGCACTCTCAATCTGGATGATGTGCAGACAGTTACCCCGGAGGCCCTGGGAACCCTCACAGCTCTCACCTTGCAGGGTGCTGGTGCCTCTGTGGACCCCACTCTGCAGCACCCACTCAGCTCCTCCAGTGCTCTGAGTGTGGAGCCAACAGCCTCCCTGGCAGTCGTCGCTGTTGCTGAGCTGCTAGTCTCACCATCAAAGGTGGTGGAAGTGGGTTGCCAGGGGGGAGCAGGGCCTCCGCTGGGCTGTGTGGAGGTGCTAGGACCTGACGAGGGAGGAAAAGTCCTTACCCAGTTTGTTTTCGCTAGTCACAGCAGCAGCTTCAACCCACAGAAAGACCAGGAACTCAGTGTTGTATCACCAAGCAGCTTCCTGGTGAGTGCTCATGCTGTCGTGCAGTGCAATTTAAAGGGAAACTCCACAGACTATTTACTTCAAAGTCTGCTTCCAGGAGTTGGGGAGTTCTACTGCATAGGTGAAAATAGTAGTACGAAGGCTTTATTGTCTCCAGGGGCAGCTTTGTGAGGTCTGATAAACGTTCTCATGTGATGTCACTTGAGTCAGCATCGGTTGGGTCTGAAGAACACAAGTTAATAAGTGTGTTTAAAAACAAAAACAAAAAAAAGTGGAAGAGTGGAGTTAGAAAGAAGGGAGCTTACAGACGCCTGTAGCTCACTGCTCATCTCTGCTGCAGGCTACATTAGCTGCTACTAACATAACACACCAGAATCTCCGATGCACTGTAGCTGGTTGAGTTGCATTGTGTGTAATCTAGGTGCAGGTATTGACATGGAACAAGAATACATGGAATCAAAAAGTCGATGTCTGGTTATGCTGCATCAATTTGTATCCTTTTTTCTTTTTTAAACCTTCCATCATGGGTCCGACAGTTACAAGAGTGCAATGCTTAATTTATGAACTACTCTTCAATGGAAATACGCATTTGTTTGTTGTATTTTATGATATAAAAGGGTCCTATTTTTAGAAAATGGCACACATCTGCTTTTAGCAGCTTGACAGTAGTTGGTATTGGCCTTTAAGGTCTGCATAAGGATGTGTAGTAACTTCTGTGTACTCATTTTGTATGTCAGGAGAGTGGAGGCTCAGCTAGGACTGATTACAGAGCCATCCAGCTGGCCAAGAAAAAGAAGCAAAGAGGTCCTTCAGCCTCCTCTGGTAAGACACACATGGATCTATTTCATGGCTTTATTTAATGCTCCTCCGTCAGAATAGAGATTAAAATGATTGTACAACAGTGTGTGATGTTGCTGTTCCTTTGCACAATCCAGGGACTTCAGGATCGAGTCAGAGAAAAGGTAAAGGAGTAAAGGCAGCCTCTGCTCCCTCTGGTGTTCGCTATGGTGAAGGAGCTGCAGCAGCCAATGGGGGCCTGACTCTGCGTGACCCCGTCACCGGGGCCCAGTATGTCCAGATTCAGCTGCTGCAGGTGAGATCCCCAGAGACCTGATTATAATGCAGTGTTTCCTAACTTAACTGATTCCATTACCACCTGATTAAACCGGATTTAAAATAATGAATTGACTTGTGCTGAGAGAAAAGCGTAGCTGTGATCAAAGTGTGTGTAAATGCAGGACGACCCAGCCAGTGATGGTGACCTGGCCTTCCAGCTGAGCTCTCAACCCTCCAGCTCCCATTCTCAGCTCACTGCTGACCTGCCTGTCAACATTTTACAGGTGACAAAAGTTTTAATCTACAATTTCTGATGCTTTTAATTTAATTAACACTGCCACCAGCTTTTTTTTCTTCAACCTCTTACCGTGTGGACGGCCAGCCCGCGGGAGTTTTATTCCATGCTTTATCTACAGCCTTCAATTGCCGATGAGTGTCAACTTGATAAGGAAGTGCCAGCCCTTCTTTTGTTTCCAGACCGAGCTAATAGCAACCGAATCTCCCGATGACTGGCATATCGTGTAGCCAATGAAACGCTGAGAAATTCACTTACTCTGTGTCATTACTACTAACAGGGAATATGTGTATATAATAGTTATTTATGAGCAATACAAATAATATTTTATTAATAAATATATCTCCAAATTGCTCAGCTTGGAAATGCCTGGTGTTACTCTTAAAAAAACCTGTCTAAGTTAAGTTTTTGTGCCTTTGTTCTGAAATTGGTAATACTTGATGCTATGTTCCTATTGAGTTTTCCAGTTCTTAACTACCAGCTATACCCATCTTCAGGCATCTTTTTCAACAAAAATATTCAGGCGGAGTGTATTTTCTTCAAATTCAGTATATTCAGACCACTATGACTCAGTGCCAGGAGCACTTGGAGTGATTCTTCACTGTTTTGCAAGAACAATAAGAGAATTATATTTTGAATGAGACCAATATCATGCAGCTGGTGCAAATGGTTGAAGATCAGCTTTTAATTTACTTTGGGTATGTCGTTTGTAGGTATTTTCCGGTAAATTCCCCCACACTGTAAGAGGCTAAACTCCAAACTACAGTGAGGATTTATTTGATAGCAAATCAAACATTGAAAATGAAAATTGTGGCACAGTACGATTGTTTTTAGTTCAGTTTTTTATTTTATTCTATTTCATCCACAAATGGAAATATAAGGGAACACAAAGACAAATGATGGATGTAAACAAAGTTGAGCTCTGTCTGTTTAAAGAAGCATTTAAACCTCTTCGCTTGACAGCATGACAACTTTATTGGTGACATTTCAGTTTGAGAATTTGGAGTGAACAGCTTTCATTGACCTGACAGCTGATGTGAGCAGTGTATTTGTAGTAGCCACCATGTGGCATTCTGCAATATTATTTTCCATGTGCATTTCCCCTCTAATAAGTTCACTATTAAAATGTAAGTTTTATTTTTATATTGAAAGTGTGTAAACATTCTCAAGCTTAACTTTCCTTGGAAAACACTCCAAACCTTTTTAGTTTTGATATAAAAGAACTGAGCTCTGTGACTGTTTGCTTACAGGAACCTTCAGTGATGACGGAGGACGACAATGGATCTGACAATTCCCAGTTCACAGGAAGCACAATCAACCTCCAGGACTTGGAGTGAGCACCACAGAGCTCCAGCTGTCCATAGTTTACATCAACAAACATACTCTGAGATGTTTGACTCATCTTTTCCCAGGACATCATGGACACATGGTTCATATAGTTTTTGGAGGGGGTGGACATGAGCCCACAGATAATGCACCTTGACAAGAAGAGATGAGGATTTGTTTGTTCAGAAGATTATTATGTGTTTATTTCTAAAGTTCACTTTGTACCAAAATCCAACCTAAGAGCATTCTGGTGTCAAAGAGACGTGTGAGGCTCTTTGTTCCTCTGTGTCCTGTAACGGTGTGTACTCCAAGGTGCCATATTGCCACACAGTGCGCTGTCAACGCTCCAGTTGCCTTACAGACACCTCACGCTGTGCATTCCGCTGATGGGTTATCTGCTTTATTTGTTGCTATTTTGATTTCTTACAGTTTGTTAGATTTATTTTTCTATGGCAGCAGTAAGTCCATGTTGAAAACATGCCTGTTCGTATGTCTTTATACAATATGTAATGAGTTACTACCTTCTTGTAATAATTGTATTTGTTCATTATTTATTATTAAGCTGTGGGTTTACAGAATGGCAGAGCCAAACACAGAGATGAATTAAAGAATCAAAGCACAATCAGAACAGTTTGTGGGGAGGCCTTTATTTTACTTTTTAAAATTCTAATTATTTACTTCATTCAGTGTTTTCTTTTTGACCAGATAAAAACAGATTTATGCGAAATTATAAAATGTACTAAGGAAAGCAAGTGAATACTATATTAAGCAGTACGGGGGAAACAATTTGGCCAAACCCTAACAATTTTCCGACCTTGTAAAGAGGATCTAATATATTCCAGCTCAATCCAACATGTACAGTTGATGAGATTAAATTCAATCATTTTATTTATATAGTCTAATATCGCAAATTACTTTACAGACTACAGTATACGACACCCTCTGTCCTTAGACCCTCGCACCGCACAAGAAAAAACTCCCCAAAACAAACCCCACAATTAAAGGGGAAAAGATGAGAGTTGAAATACCATTATTGAAGATGAACCTAAAATGAACAGATGAACAGTAAACACTACTCAATGGTCCACTCTGAATGTCCCCCCTCAGGCCTGAACTGGGTGTGAGAGGCTCCAAGGGCTTCATGTGGTAAACATTTGATGGGACGCCACTTTGCAGCTACATATCATGTCACCTTGACGACGCCAAAACATGTTATGTACAATTGTGTGATTTAATGTGTCGTATTTTACTGCCTGATTTGAACTTCTTCCAGGATCTTGCCTTAGAGAGTGGACGAAAGGTAACTCAAATAATCGATTTAATCTTTTTTGTCGAAAAGGATCATTACGTCAAATGAAAAGAAATGATCGATGAATAAACGAGGTGTGTAATATAGTCTGTTTATATTACTGAGCACACGTCCCGTCCTCGTTTACCTAACAAAGTCTGCAGAAATGCGGATGTCCGGAATGTTTTCAGAAAGGGTTTAACACGTCTGCTAATGAGACAGCCTTTATGCCCTTTACCATTTGACAGTGGGACAAACAAGTCATCGCGGGAACTGAGCCGTAGAGCGTTTCATTGGAAACAAACAGCAAACAGCTCCATCCGCAGAGGAGAGCTGATATGGTTTTCATTGTTTAGTGTGCAATTCAATCAAGATACACAGTGAACTCAAGTATATTAAAATAATGTAGAATTGAAAACAGTCCTGATTGTGGCATCTTAGTAGTTGTGTTATTGTCAGTGCTGTTCTCAACACTTTTAAAGGCGACAAGTCAGATTTCAATGAGTCTTTCATCCTTTCCCCAGAAGCCTTAGCTCTGACTGCTGGAAGAACAGCGCTGCACCTATTGTAAAGGGTCACTTAATCCAAATCCCAAAAAGGAAAAAACTGAAATTCCTTCTGTATTATTTCTTAATATTTCTGGACCAGTAGATGGCGTCCAGGTCATATTGAACGTTCCCTTTGGCTTCCATACAGAGAGCAACAGTTAGCTAACACAGTTTCATAAGCATATCTGACATAAATATTATAAGGTGTTCTCACATCATTATTATAACAACACTGGCTGCAAGCTCAAAAGAAAATGCAGTATATTACAGACTTACCTTGCTCCAAATCTCTCCAAACTGTTCATGCACACAGTTCATCCTCTTTATTCATATACCCAACTACATCCTACATCCTTTTCATTTTCAGTTAGACTATTACAGGCTCCCCATGTTGAGCGTAGCATAAAGTTCATTCATATTTTAATAGCATAATAAGCTTGTCATACTGCAATGGAGCCTTTATTTCATAAATACACATTTATGTATGGGAGTGTAGCAAAAGGTTCAAGGATCAGGGCAGAAATAATTAGAACGAAAACATATCCACTGCAATGTAGAAGAATAGAATAGCACCTTTTGCCGGGGTTCTGTCACGGCTGGTAATTAATGATTGTTTCATGACAGTCACATGTGTGAGCTCCAGGGCTCACTGACATTTCTCATTAGTCACATATGTGCATTTTCTGCAAAGACATGTTTATAATTCTCTTTCAGGTTAAGAATAACCATCTCAAGGACTCATTTCCACGAGCGGACAATAAAGATGTCTCTCCTGTCTATTCTATTCTAAGGTGGGACAATTTTACCATCCTTATCAGGACATGGACTCCTGTGACATCACATAATTACCAGCATAGCCCCGCCCATCTTCAACATGACCAGAGGTGTAATCTGCCAGCCTGCATGGGTGTGACCTCTCACCACAATTTGCTATAATGGGATCCCTAAAGTAACACAAAAATATGCTCCCACACACACAAAGATAGATCATAGATAACATACTATATGCCACAATGATAGCAACAGGTAGTCATTCAAAGTATTTATGATGAATAACATGTTCTGCGGCGTGGAGTTTTATAAGATGGGTGATGTGTTCTGCTATTAAGTCTATTAAAATTGTTCACTATGCTAATGATAACGTATGAATCTCAGATTTTAGGGAAATGCACATCTCCCCCTTCAGCAGAGGAATGTGAAAACACCTCTCTTTGCACAGATACAAGTCAGTATACTCAAGCTCAGACATTTTAGTGGACATAAACTATGTAATGAAAATATGTAATATAATTGAAGGTTTTAAAAAGTGAAAGTCAGGTCAGGGATCAAAAAGGTCAAGTTTCTCTTTCACCACCTAGTATGACAAAGGCAGAAAAAGTTCCATTTCCTGTTTTTTTCTATCATCAATGAGTCAATATATGAAATGGTGTCAAATCTTCTAATCTGTCAATCTATTTTATTTATATTCATAAAGTCTTTTACATTAGTAATGTGACTTTTCTGGAGGGAAAGAGTAACCAGACTTCAAATCAAATCAAATCAAATTTATTTGTATAGCCCAATATCACAAATTATACATTTGTCTCAGTGTGCTTTACAGACTGTACAGGTTACGACACCCTCTCCACTTCAACATCTACCATCTGAAAATGAGAGCCTGTACACATCCCTGGGGAGAAGGAGACAGAGAAAGAAGTAGGGCAAAGGCAAGCGATTAATCCTCCATTCAGCAGCGCTCCCATCCGTCCAGACACAGCTGTATTCAGCGGGTCAGAGCCACCCTGCAGGGACCGGCTCGTGGTTTTTGGCTCCAGCTGATTGATGGCTGGATTAAGAGGTCAAGTGGGATCAGACATGCCTGTCGCACAACATGGTAGGCATAATAACATCCAGTTACTGTAATGCATTGTGTACAGGCGTGCAGAGCCTGGTCAAGCCCTTTACTTTATCCTTCACTGGAGACAGTGTGGAGTCAGAGGGAAGACAGAAGGTAACGGTACAAAGAGGATGTAATAGAGCATGGACAGGGTTGGGGACATCAAAGGTTCACGCTCTTGTAACATCATTTACATATAACCTATGAAAATAAAGAAAAGTCAAACTTACCTGACTTGGACTTCGCTCCAAAATACTTAAAAGTAAACAGCTCAGCTGAAATGAATCCGATCAAATAAAGAAATTCATTAAAAACATAAACCTGATCTGATCTTATACACTGTGTTTTGGGTTATACAAACTGGGACCATTGAGATGTTTAACTTTATTTCTGCAAATGTACCTCTGAGTCCATCTCACCCTCTTCACTGAGGCCCTTGTGATTGTTGTTTATCACGAAAACAGGTTTCAACTGGCTGCCTTTCTTCAGAAGCGTACCACATGTTATTCCACGCAGCAGAACCTCTGAGTGACAGGCCAAACGACCCGCCTCCATCTACCACCTCCGACCAATGAGGCTGCAGGGCCGGGGCGAGCCTTCAGCAGCAACCTCTTATTTCTCACTACAGTCTGTAACACACACTGGCAGTCATGTGACGGTCATATAGTAGAACTCAGTGAGCCAGCCACAGTCAGTGTGAACGCTGCTGCTGTTGCCTGGAGAGCCTCAAGGGCAAAGTCTGCTCTGGCATTAGAGTGCCCCATCTGATAAAAACATCACTCCCCCGCCTTTTGCATTGGGATTATTATATTGGCTTTGATTGTGCAAGGTAAGAGCGGGTGTTTATTCGATGCAATGACGGGTTCAGGGGTGCAGGCTGATCGGCGCCATATGCTGCAGCGCGCTGGACGAGAACATGTTTACGTTGAGAGCGGAGACTCGTGCGTTATGCTCCGCGGGAGGACGGGCAGGAAAACAGCACACACTCCGATATTGTGGACTATTATGGTGGTCGGATTCTTCTCTGCCGCAGTTTATCAACAGAACGTAAATTAATTATATTTGAATGAGTTTTGGTTTCCTGTTTACAGCTGTGCATGTGACATGATTTCTAAGTCTACTGCTCTTTTATTGTGCCATAAACAAGCAGAGCAGCTGATTTACGCGCACTACTCCAGCCTGCCTCGTGCAATGTGTTTTCTGATAATTATGTTGACAGTTTTTTTTTTCTGGTGGGGTTTACTCTCAGTCACTCAGACCATGCAGGGATCCTGGATAGGGAGGGCGGATAGAGGCAGGGGGGGCTGAGTGTGACCTCTAGGAAAACAACCGACTGTATAAAAAGAAATGTGATAAAGATATATACTCTTATTGTTGTGGCTCCACATGGAAGTAACTGTAGCCTACTGATCTATACATCCTAAACTTAAATAGGGCAACATAAAACATGATGAGGTTATTGATCGATAGACGTGTCATGGTAGTGGCTCAGAATCATTCGAGTTATGTCTCTGTTTTTTTCTATTCAGACATACTGTATCCTGGCTGGAGACCTTGGATTGGAAGACTGCTGAGCACCTTTTTCCACCCTGATAGAGCACACCAGGTGTTTCTCTATCTCACCCGAGTGGGAAATGCGGCTTTGGTGACGTGGGTTTGTTTGGCCTAACTTTCCCAGCAACACAAGGAATAATTCTCTTACAATTCATCCTAAACATAGACTCCGAGTCCAACAGGAGACAGCTGTTTGGCACTATCCAGGGATGGTAGATTACTCTCCAGTTAGTGAGGATACTTTTCTTCCTTACAGTGGCTCTACACAGGCCTACATGGTGACAGACCTGAGCTCCTACCAGGTGATGCCATCACCATTTTCGGAGGACGACCTGAGTGAATCGTCCAGCCCTCGTTCCTGTTCCAGCCCGGACTCCCAGGTGCTCAGCTCCAGCTACGGCAGCAACTCTAGTGCAGAGAGCCAGGACAGTATCCTAGATCAGCTGCTGTCCCAGGCCTCGTTAGGAGGAGCCAACAGAGTGCCACCAGGATCTGTGGCACCTATACCTTTATCCACTTTCTTCTGGGACTCACGGAGAGATGAGCCTTCCAAACGTGAGCCTGTAAAGGAGGAACAGTTTGACTTCCTCACCTGGTCCAATGTGGAGACAGAGGAACAATCTGGAGGGTCCTTCCAGCCCACACTGGAAGAGATCGAAGAATTTCTGGAGGAGAATATGGAAGTGGTAACGATGAAACAGGAAATCCGAGACGGTTGTGTGGGGTTGGGAGTGGGACTGGAGGAGGCTCTTGGTCTAGAAATTGGCTTGGAGTGGTGCAGGGACACCTCCCCTGAGCCTAAGTTCAAGCCAGAGGCCAAATATTCAGACCAAACTGTCCCTACCACCAGCACTGCTGCCTCCGGTGAGACCAAAACTACATCAGTTGACCCCACATATGAATCCAGCACAGGGGCCAAGAAGGCATCAGCCAACAAACCTTCATCCGCAGACAGTGGCACAAACGGTAGTGGAGGGCCAGTCATCCTACAGATTCAGCCCCTACAGATCAAGCAGGAGCCCACAGTGGCGGCTCTTACGCCAGCAACCCAGCTCCCACCGCCTGCCCCAGCCTCAGACATCAAACTTGCACAGCTACTAGTCAACATTCAAGGCCAGACCTTTGCCCTGGTGCCCCACATCATGCCTTCCCCAAGCCTAAACGTCTCCTCCAAGTTTGTACGCATTGCTCCCGTCCCTATTGCAGCCAAGCCTCTTGGGCTAGGGGATAGCTCAGCCAACCATGGCTCAGGGATTCTTGTTGGAGGTCAAAAGTTCCAGAAGAACCCAGTGGTGGATCTTATTAAAATGCACAAATGCACTTTTCCTGGCTGCACCAAGATGTACACGAAGAGCAGCCACCTGAAGGCCCACCTAAGGAGGCACACGGGAGAAAAGCCTTTCGCCTGCAACTGGCAGGGCTGTGGATGGAGGTGGGTACTGGTGAGGGAGTGAATGCATTTTTGTGTACATTTGAACATAGAGGCCAGTGGCTGACATCAAACATTCACCTCACAGCAGAATGATCTCTGCCCCTTCAAAAGGACAATAATTGAAAGCTACAGGTTTGAATGTTTATGTTATCTTACCAGATTAGACTCATATTTATGACTGGTTATATAAATCCTGTGTAATTATATGTGAGTGGGACATGTCTATATGCTGTGCATGGTGTCATGTTGCTCAATGGAACCAAGTGTGGTGCAATTTTGTATTTCTCTTCTCTTTTTAAATCTCTTTGAGAGTCATCTAGTAGCACTGACGAGGCAAGCTCCAAGCAGCTGTAAATAAGAGAAGCAGCTCTACAACATAAATGTCATTATTTGTAATAGAGTTAATTACCATGGAAGTGAAGCTTTGCTGGGTTTGTGTTTGTGGAATGCGAGCATTATGCTGCAGCAACGAGACAGGTCGCTCACAGTTATTCAAGGATCTGTGAGAGAAAAGCAGAGAAAAAAAATTCTAAATGCTTTCTTTTCACTAAGCCCTGAAGCTGAAAAGATCTTAACCCTCTGAGACCTGCTGAGCTGTGGTGGGCTCAGTTTTAAAGCTAGTGCCAATATACTGATATCATCTGAAACTGGAAAACCTAAGAAATCCTTTGTTAGGCTACACTTACACTTACAAAACTGGCATGGCCATATTCACAGCAAGATATCTGGATGAAAATGTTTTGGACAACCATGAGTCTCCCCTTTTACGGACATGCACATTTCATGCTAGTCAAATGCAGATTTGGGCTAAAGTAATAAGTAAGTATTTAAAAAATGTTTTACCTGACTATAAAATGAGCTGTTGTAAGCTCTCGGATAATCAACACCTCATGAAACTTAAGAACCACAAACTACAGACTGAGGGCTTTCAGACGTTGTATGGCCGGATGCATTTCCTAAGTATATTGACCATAAGGACGTTTCTGAGCAGTTTGCAGCACAGAAGCACTCGCCATCCAATCGCCGAAAAATATAATTCTTGCAAAAATCTCCAAATGTCTTTGATTCCAAATCGCAGCATACGTTTTTCTGTATAACACATGAAATCTTGCTGCAACAACTTATGAGACATAACAGAGCATGGTCATTTTTTATATATATATATATATATATATATATATATATATATATATATATATATATATATATATATATATATATATATATATATATATATATATATATATATATATATATATATATATATAGGTTTATGACTAGAGAAACTTGACACACAGTGCTGACCTTCTATCTGTCATTACTAAAGATCCCCTGTCCCCCCCCCAAAAAAACCATGGGTCTATGAGGGTTGATTCCTGCAGCCTCCCAAGTGTTAATTGGAATGATGTGATGCAGTGGCAATAGAAACGGGTTTAGCTTGCACAATCATTTGTTGTCAGGCGACAAGATATTGATTCCAGAATAGCTGGAGTGTCTTTTTCTGAGGATGTAAACTAAATCTGGGACAGAGCATGTGGGCTGCAGTCATAGGGGCACAACATGGGCCCCTCCTGAGACTGTGTGTGTGTGTGTGTGTCTGATGGGGCAACAGGGCATGTAATCAGTGACAGAGCATTGTATTGAGGTACAAGGGCGCTTATACATTCACTATAAAGTGCCTGTATGCATATAGTGACAATACAATTTTGAATTCAAACACACCATTACACGTGTAATATTTAATTTGTTCCTTGTTCAACTAGTAGTTTGAATTTCAAATCAATAAGTGACAGCTCTACTTCAGAGTGACCAGCGGGTGTCTACTAGTAGCAGAGATGGAGAGGCAGCGGGACAGCACGGCACATTCTATATTAAACTTGATTTGACAGTTTTTCCCACAGAAACCTATTGAAAATACATATAGGTCCACAGACTTAACATAGGCTGGCTTTGGTTGATCTTTTTTTAGCAGAGCAACTGTTATAACCTTATTCTGCTTATTACCTATACCTGAGTATTTCCTAGATGGTAATACTGCTGAATATTAGGCCCTAATTGTAATATTTTGCTGCAACACGGTTATTTCGATGTTTCGGAAATTCAAAAGCATAAGGCTGCATTAAAATCTCCGTCATCAGTATGGGATAACCGGGATGGGAAATCATTTTAGAAATTTAAAACTCAGCTGTGTTCACTGCTAATAGTGGACTGAAGCTAAAGATGACATCAGTTCATTTTCACACTCTGGGTCAATTGTTGATGAATTCAGCAACTGTGGTGACAGTGTTGTGCTCCCGATTGCAATAACTAGTGTTGTGAATCTGCTACAATTTCTCCATAGCAACAGCAGCCGAGGCATTTAACCATTTGCTTTTCCAACTAAAACCTGTTGAAATGGGAATTGACTGCATCAGCAGATCCTCACACTTTGAACACCTATGCTTTGTAGTTCACTACACTTTATTTTCATTGTATGAAGTTAGCCTGTATGTAAAGCATTATGAATGAATAAGGAGAAATATGAACCCTGCACGAGACCGTTGGGGGAGCACCACTCTAATGCTGCACACACACTCAGTACTCAGACATGCCACTCAGAGGCAAGTACTGTATGTGTGTGTGTGTGTATCATGTGCCTTGCATGTGTGTGATCTATGCGTATGGTCTGCTTACATTTACTTGCATGAACACGTAAGTCAGAAGTATCCCAGCCAGCGAGCCGTTATGTAATTGGCTCGTACCTGCCACTGCTTGCAGAGATCATTATTAAGGAGTCTCCTCTTTTAAACATTCAATCATTTATAAACCTCCTTTTGTATGCATGTACTGAGTGATCAATATCCTTTAAAAGGTTTTACGCCACCACTCTTGTACTGTACTTGTAATGCTGTCTGCGTCCTAATACATGAGGGGAGCTGCAGAAATGTGTGCAGTAGTAATCCAGGCTGTGTGTTCCAACTAACAAAGGACTCTTGTCTGTACACAAAAGGCAGGATGTAGTTTGGATGGAAGTGTGTGCGTGTGTGTGTAACCCACTGTATGTGATGGGTTAAATGAGGGGGCCAACTAGAGGGAAAAAGTTGGGAAAACTGTGAAAGAAGCAAGCAAATGGATGAGGGGCAGAGAGTAAGTGAGATTTAAAAAAAATGAAAGACAGGAGAAAAGGCACTGGTTGAGAGAGGCTGATAGGGGGGGGAGGGGGGGGGGGGTGATTGTGTTTTGCACAATCGCTAGAAGGGAGCAGCAGTGAGGAAGTGGAGCGAACAAAGACAAAGTGTTGAATAGTTACCATGACTGTGGGCTAGGAACGTCCAGGCTGCCACGCTGCATGAAAGGGAAGAGAGGGATCAGTGAGGGGTGGGGAGGGACCATGCACTGAGCACCATACTGTACTTTATATTAAAAATGTATAGAGGTAAGAGGCTCTTCAGGTAGACAAGTGTTTTTTAACAAAAACAAGTGAAATGCAGTGAACCTGAAGCTTTGGGGCCCCTTGGGGCCAGGACAGTTAAACTGCAGCTCCCGGAATGGCCACTTGAGGCTGGCTCCAAAATAGAGTTATTCCCCATAGACCCCAATTTTAAAAGCCTGACTACAGCAGAAATAAACATGTTTACAGCCTGGTACAAAAAAATGGTTTAAGTCTCTATAGATGATTGTGCTACTCATGACAACTGTAAGGGGGTGAATTTTTTAATTAAATTTTTTTAAATTTACATTTTTCGGTAATGACTTAACTTCAACCTCCAGAACCTTAAAAACAGCTGTAACACCTGAAATATATCCAGACTGATTTTCTCCAATTGACTGTTGAAAGTCAATTGGAGAAAAGCAGTCTGGATATATATTGACTAACTTCAACAATTCCTTTCAAATTGATTCAGTTGGGACTAAAAGTGGTTAAAAACATTATGAATCTTTCCAGTTTATCTGATACTTAGATAATTTGGTGTTTCACACAGCAACAAACTCAAACCAGATGTTGGAAGGTCAGATTGGCAGTGATGGTGTTTCTGTTGACACAATGAGACCAGTATACAAACTATGTAACACAGTTTGTAGATCACATTCATTTACTGAGTGCATTATATGAAACATCCATTTAAGCCATTAGCATCTTTTCATCCCACATCCATCCTGCGATGATGATGCTGACTGCTCTTCATTACACTGAATATATCGTGCACATGCACCATGGAATCCCAATGGACCAATGATTACAGGATGTAACTGGACAAAAAACAACTGATCAATCTGCCTAAGTCACTGTGTAGACTTAATCTGCTGATTTTAAATGTTTACTAGAAAGTATGGTGTAGGTGTTTTGGGTGTTATTGGAATGGTTTTATTGTAAACTGCTGTCAGATGTTGCATGTTACAACTTCATCATGTCTATAACTGCAGCAGCATTAATTTAGCACCTAATTTAGATATAAGCTTATTGTATCTACATACGACGCAGGCTTTTACAGTATTGATTCATCATCTTGTCAGGTCCGCAGAGCAGCATCTGGGATGCAGAGCCTGGCAGGGGGCCGTCCGGTTCAGAGAACTAGATTGCTTGGAAGAAGCCCTGTAGCTGTCATGGCCATGGCTCCAGCCTAGTAGAGTATGCTAACCCTGCTGCAATGTTTTATGCAGGAAAATAAGTTGTAGCATCAACGTGAGAAGCATTCTTGGTTATGACAGATAATTACGGTGCTGCTCAGTAAATACATTTCTGTTCTGTTCTCTATACGTTAGGGTTAACTGGGAGTTGCTCCAACTAAATAGAAAGTAACATGCAAGGATCAAGGTTTTCGTCTCTGATTGCATAATGCACTAGAGGCACTGCTGAATATCTTCAGAACACACAGGGATGTTTACTCTAACGGTAAATGTTTGTGTCATTAGCATAGTGGGAGCTCAGAGGAGCCAAGAAGAATAGTTTCCTCATGAACAGAACACATTCTGCAGTTGCTTTAGTATGATCCTCTTCACCAGAACAAGCACCGAGACAAACCACTAAAGTAGGACTTCTCCTACAGCTAATACAATTCCTAGGAATCTTTGTCATTTAAACCAGCAAAGATATTAAATTAGAAGTCTGCTTACATGCATGTTTCAATGTCCAAATGAGCTGGTTTCCATTCTGCTTGTGCAACGTGATTGTCTGCTGACGGATTGACCTAAAGTAGATTGCTTGTTGTGAAAAACACAAGTGTTATGAAGTCATTCCAAGTCAAAAGGAGCCACGAGTCATGTTGTTAAAGTCAAAGTCAAGTTGCAAGTCTTTTGCGATTTTTGTCAAGTTGAGTCTAAGGTCATCAGATTTGTGACTCGAGTCTGACTCATCATCTAATAGTCATGTACAACCAGTCCACACCTCTGACTTTCTCCGTTTGTCTTTGCCGAAAATAAAACATTGTTTCTTCTTTCAGGTTTTCCCGGTCGGATGAGCTGTCTCGACACCGGCGTTCCCACTCAGGTGTCAAGCCCTACCAGTGTCCAGTTTGTGAGAAGAGGTTCGCCCGCAGTGACCACCTCTCAAAACACATCAAAGTCCACCGTTTTCCACGAAACAGCCGGACAGTTCGCCCAGCAAACTGAAGCCCTGCTGGGATCCCTCTCATTCAGACTTAGGCCATGCAAGCATAGTTTGAGTGTGAACGTACAGGTGTGTGCTCAAATGGTTGC
Source organism: Cottoperca gobio (assembly GCF_900634415.1). Classification (NCBI taxonomy): domain Eukaryota; kingdom Metazoa; phylum Chordata; class Actinopteri; order Perciformes; family Bovichtidae; genus Cottoperca; species Cottoperca gobio. The sequence continues at coordinate 448,210 of NC_041359.1, forward strand.
ACCATCATCCAGTCAGTTAAATGTGAAGAATTTGTGAGAGGAAGCATACCTTGCTTCATGTTTCCGCTTACTGTGACTGTTCTATTTTATTGTACAAAAGTAAACCGACACAGTTAGCATCCTGTCTGTAACCAGCTAAAGGGTGATGTTGCTGTTGGTGCTTTGGTATGTTGTACTCCTTATGTTTGTTCTGTCCTTATCAACTGCCCCAGCAGAAGATAAAATAAGCTTATTTTCATTCAGTCTGGATTATGTGATAGCTTTGGTAATAGTCTCATGTGTCCATTCTACCTGGATCAAAACAACTGCCTTTAATCTTCCTGAAAGCTGCCAATGTCTTCGACATTCCTCATGTTATGCAATATTTAGGAAGTCAGAGGAAGTTTGTTGGGATCCTCATTAGCTACTAGTAGAGTAGTAGTTACTCTTCTTGTGTTCCAGAGAGGTTGTGAGGTTTGTCTAATAGCTTTGTCCTTGCACCACAGTTTGTTGACAGTATGGCTGACGGGAACCTTTGTTATTCAGCTTGTTGTTGATGCACAGGGTGGGACCTGGGAAATGTCATTACCTGGCTCCTCTGACATTTTACAGCAACTTTGTAAAACTACTGGGACACGAGTAGCAGAACGGCAGAGCAATCTCAAAGTGAAATGCAACTAAAATGTTAAGCGCACAGTAATTGTTAAATCAGCCTTCTAATCAGTGTTAAATAATCTTTGTTTGTTGTTTTATGTTGTCATGTTTATCTACTTGCTGGTCTTTTATTTCTATCGCTTTTCTGGCCTTACTATACCACAAAATCCTTACTGGCTTTTCAGTGATACATATTTGAATTGGTGTTAAGTGACTGTTCAGAAGGTGTCATTATGTGGCCCATGTCAGCCAGTGCAGTCACGGAACTGAATGTCTCGGTGTGCTGTTATTATTTTGCTGACGACTTGACAAAAAATCTGCCTCAACTTTGCTTTATCTGTTACTGGAGACACCCTGGAGACACCCTGACTGCCTTTGACCTCAGAGGACAGCTACGTTGCTTTGAGGTGACACCTATGCATACATACCATGGTGCTGAACTACCAGGACAATTTCTGGAGAATGTAGTCACAACATCCCTACGAGGCTATGACATAATTGCTCTGAAACATTGTTTGCTACGTGCAGCACGCCCCACAGTGAATATGTAGGGGTGTGACAATGCCGTCCATGTGTAATTCATGTATGTAAAGCTACAACAAGCAGGGGTACACAACATTGTACATCATTCCTTTCATTCAATTTTTGAATTTTTAATGCTTGTGTGAACACAGGTGTTTTATCGCATCCTATGAATGTATGCAAATATGCAGGAGTGTATCGCGGCATCCAGGAACACAGAGACTATTCTGACACCATATCTTAAAACAAATCAGTGGTTGTGAAGATTTCTAGTGTAAACCCTAAATGTGTACATAACTTAACATTTTAGTACATTTGAATATATTATATATTTTTCCTTTGTTCTATCCAAGATGCATTTACAAATAAAACTGAAAAGAAACAAAGTCTTTAATAAGTTGTAAATATTTTTTTGCAATCAGAGTTTTTGGCGACACATTAAAGCTCCATATATTCATGTCACAACAGCCGTAGCCGGGAATTCAGAAATACTAAGGTTGTAAAACTAAGTGCCCCCCTTGCCTGCAGATAATTTTAAAGAGACCATGTTTTATTCATTTCACTATTAGACACTAAAATAGTTGTATTCCCCCAGAGCTTTACTAAATCAGAGGTTTAAAACTATGAAACTCATCCCAGCAAGTAGACTGCTTCAAAACTCTTAGCTGCAATCAAGTTTCTGCTTCAAACAAACACACTCAGTAATGACTCAGTCGATTATAAACACACAGACATGTTACAAATATTTATAGATTAAGTGTGATTTACACTGGCCCAGGATATTATCTCTGATGTCTATCACAAATAAACGTTCAGAAATCTACATAGACATTTTAGAAGAAAGACGCTCCTCATACTTCCAGAGCTTGCCTGAGCTTTTAAGTGTTTTACAGTATAAAAGTATTTTGCCTGGGGGGGCCTTACAGTGTCATACTTTGAAACCCTCTGCTCTAAATAATGCTCTGACAGTTTATCAAATGGGTGAGAAGTTCTGAATCTATGAAATGATTTGGAGTAAAAAAGAAAAAGGCTGCTTTTAAAGCGAAGCTGGCAAGCTCAAATCAACACCACTTGCTAATAAGATGAAATTAATCAACAATATACAAAGTCAATACTCAACAAATTATTTCAGGAAACAGTTTTATTCCCACTAGCTGTAAAGCCTTGAATTAATAGGAATCCACTCCTTGTCTATTTTGAATTTTCATTCACAAACCAAAATCACATCAGCAGAGAAATGTGATTCAATCATGACCGAACTTTCCCATCTAGTTGACATCTGCATGAACTAAGTTTCATGTGCCTGTGGTGCTACATATAAATACACAGGATGTCTTACTCACGTCACGTTCGTGATGATCATTGTGACCTCTAGCCCTGCTTAGACTTAGTCCCCACATCTAAAGTTGCCAGTGCCACAAGTTGCTAAAGGTGATGATTGGGTTTAGTTCAGATATCTGCTCTGGAGATGGTACATTGGGAAGGATGTACATTATGTAATCTGTGTGTGTGTGTGTGTGTGTGTGTGTGTGTGTGTGTGTGTGTGTGCTTGCATTACTCCGGGAAGAGGGCTTCTTGAGAGCACATAGAGCTGGGAGGTGGGGAAAGCAACAGCTAATCCATCCCATATGATCTGCTCTCAGACGTAAACACACTGTACTAGTTTGGCTCATGAGCTGCTACACATAAAGAGTTGTTATTAGCAATATCTTTCCACACATAATACACATACACACAGAAGGCACTGCACTTCGAAAGGTGGATTTTGTTAGCAGAGCATTCATGTTTTTTCTTTTTTTCCTTCTCGTTACACTGGAAGCTGCCCAGTAAAACTACATAATTATGCTCAAGATTAGAGAACACTACTTGAAACAGGCACAGTAAGTGATATTGAATTACGAGGTGTCTTAATATAAGAAAACTAATGAATGAGGTCCCTTCACTCAGTTTATTTATTGATGTTCATTAGAAACAAAGTCTCTCAGTACACACAGCATTGTCATTATGAAGATACAAATATTTCTTATTGAATCTCAAATGTATAGTGTACTATTGAAAAAAGTGTGATGTGTTAACAACAAGAAAAGCACAGAATGATCTCAGACCTTTAAGAATTATGTCAGCAGCAGATACATTGCAGTCCATGTAATTACCAAAGAGGGTATACAGCAAACACATTTAAGTTAAAAGGGTCAATAAGGTTTTAATTTCATCAGGAGGATGATGTTGCCTAAGAGGATCTGGTCCTACTACAGGCAAGAAGGCCAAATATATTAGCCCAAATGTGTACAAGGATTAGCAGTAGTGACAGTTAACCAAAGTCTCATTAGATACAGACCAGGCTTTTTTGGCCTGCAATTTCTCTGCGTCTCCCTTGTTTTTTGTCTTATCCATTTTGGCTCTGGCTGTATGAGGAAGGCACTCACTACAAAGGGGGAGGCGTTTAAAGATATGATTGGGTCAGCCCACTGTAAATTAAGAAAAAAAAACAATGGGCTGATCTACTAATTTTATGGGTTGATCAGACAAAAAAAGTAAAAAAAGAAAGTTGTGCCGGTGCCCTGTATGGCAGATAACCAGCCCTGTTACAGCAGCAACACCGGCGAGGCTTTTGTGGCCGCTAAAGTAAGACAAAAAGAAACCGTGTGATTCTCAAAGCACCACAAAGGGTTTAATGCAGCCCTAACTGCGCTGCAAAGCAAATAGCATCTCACTGCTCAAGTACTATTAACACATATTTAACTGAGGTAATATTGGTGCAAACCTGTCCCCTTTCTCTGCACACAAGCCTCTTTGCAAAAACAGTCCAATTGACAAAGATCAGCGCTAACAGCCACACACAATCGCAGTGAAATTGTGAGTGTCTTCAAAAAGTTGGTGTGAACTGAAGAGCATTTATAAATATATATATAATATAAATCATGCCCCCTTCTTTCAATAAGTAATATCCTGCAATTGTACCCAATATTGCTTTTTATTTTTTTATTTCATTTTTTTATAACTTTTGAAGTCCTGTTACTGGACTACAAGCCAGTAGGCAAAATATCTTACGCTCGATGTCTATCTGAAAGTGCTGTGACTAAATTTAAGGAAGTGATTACATCAGCACTTAATTCAATACCAGGACTCAATATCAATATAATGGAGGACTCCAATGCTAACTTTAGTCCCTCCCAAATTAATCATCGAGAAATCTTGAAAAATTATAATTATTAGAGACAAAATTAATCTCCTCCTGCCCTGAATTGGTAATGACTTAATTTCAACCTCCGGAATTTCAAAAACATTAGTAACTCCTGAAATATATCTAGACAATTTTACTCCAATCAACCTTAACCAACTAACTTCAAGAATCTCATCATCTAAGCCATCAACCTGTCTTTTAGACCCGATTCCAACTAAACTGTTTAAAGAAGTTTTACCCTTAATTAACACCTCGTTATTAAATATGATCAACCTGTCTCTATTATCTGGCTACGTACCAAAATCCTTTAAGTAGCTGTAATAAAACCACTTCTTAAAAAGCCTAGTCTTGATCCAGAGGTTTTAGCCAACTATAGGCCGATATCTAACCTACCCTTTCTCGCTAAAATCCTTGAGAAAGCAGTTGCAAAACAGTTATGTGATTTTTTACATAATAATAGTTTATTTGAGGTTTTTCAATCTGGATTTAGAGTTCATCATAGCACAGAGACGGCACTGGTGAAAGTTACCAATGACCTTCTATTGGCATCAGACAAAGGACTTGTCTCTGTTCTTGTCTTGTTAGACCTCAGTGCTGCTTTCAACACTGTTGATCATGACATTCTACTACAGAGACTGGAACATTGTGTTGGCATAAAAGGAACCGCACTAAGATGGTTCAAGTCCTATTTATCTGAGCGATCTCAATTTGTACTTGTTAACGATAAATCCTCCATGACAGCCAAAGTCAGTCTTGGAGTTCCGCAGGGTTCTGTACTTGGACCGATTCTATTCACCTTATATATGCTTCCTTTGGGCAATATTATAAGGAACCACTCTATAAACTTTCATTGCTATGCGGATGATACCCAATTATATCTATCAATTAAACTAGACGAAACCAATCAATTGGCTAAACTTCAAGCATGCCTTAAAGACATAAAAACGGACGTCTAGCAACTTTTTGATGTTAAACACAGACAAAACTGAAGTTATTATACTTGGCCCTAAACGCCTCCGAAACGCATTTTCTAATGACATAGAAGCTCTGGATGGCATTGACTTGGCCTCCAGCACCACTGTAAGGAATCTTTGCGTCATCTTTGATCAGGATCTGTCGTTTAACTCCCACATAAAACAAATCTCAAGAACTGCCTTCTTTCATCTACGTAACATTGCAAAAATAAGACACATCCTGTCTCAAAATGATGCAGAAAAACTAGTCCATGCATTTCTTACTTCAAGGCTGGATTACTGCAACTCATTGTTATCAGGTTGTCCCAAAAAGTCGCTTAAGACTCTTCAGTTGATCCAAAATGCAGCGGCACGTGTATTGACAAGAACAAGGAAACGGGATCATATTACTCCTGTATCAGCTGCTCTGCACTGGCTCCCGGTAAAATACAGAATAGAATTCAAAATCCTTCTCCTGACTTACAAAGCAATTAATGGTCAGGCTCCAGCATATCTTAAAGATCTCATAGTACCTTATAAACCAACTAGAGCATTACGCTCCCAGACCGCAGGGTTACTTGTGGTTTCTAGAGTCTCTTAGAGTACAATGGGAGCCAGAGCCTTCAGCTATCAAGCTCCTCTCCAGTGGAACCAGCTTCCAGTTTGTGTTCGGGAGGCAGACACACTCTCCACATTTAAGAGTAGGCTAAAGACTTTCCTTTTTGATTAAGCTTATAGTTAGGGCTGGCTCAGGTTTGCCTTGGATCAGCCCCTAGTTATGCTGCTATAGACTTAGACTGCGGACACCTCCCTGCTCTCTTCCTTCTCTTCCTCTCTCCTCCCCTCCCTCTCTTCTTCTCCCTCTCTATCTGTATGCATTTATGTAAATGTGTATTACTAACTCATCATCTGGGGTATCATCCCTGGAGTTTCTGTGTCTCATGTGGCAGGTTGCCACTGATAAAGTTTACGTCAGGATCAGGAATCGTGGCTGCGCCTGCTGCCCTGGTCCTGCTGGACACCGGGAAGCCTTTTTGACATTTTCCTGGATTCATCCAAACTTTCTCTTTTTCAACACAATATATTTTCTTTCAAATGTTGTATTTATACTATGCTGTTTATCCTGTACACACGACATCTATTGTACGTCTGTCCTTCCTGGGAGAGGTATCCCTCCTCAGTTGCTCTCCCTGAGGTTTCTTCCATTTTTTCTTTTAGGAAGTTTTTCCTTGTGCGATGCGAGGGTCTAAGGACAGAGGGTGCCGTAACCTGTACAGTCTGTAAAGCACACTGAGACAAATGTATAATTTGTGATATTGGGCTATACAAATAAATTTGATTTGATTTGATTTGTACTTGGACCGATTCTATTCACCTTATATATGCTTCCTTTGGGCAATATTACAAGGAACCACTCTATAAACTTTCATTGTTATGCGGATGATACCCAATTATATTTATCAATTAAACCAGACGAAACCAATCAATTGGCTAGACTTCCAGCATGCCTTAAGGACATAAAAACTTGGATGTCTAACAACCTTTTGATGTTAACAACAGACAAAACTGAAGTTATTATACTTCGCCCTAAACGCCTCCGAAACGCATTTTCTAATGACATAGAAGCTCTGGATGGCATTAATTTGGCCTCCAGCACCACTGTAAGGAATCTTGGCGTCATCTTTGATCAGGATCGGTCTTTTAACTCCCACATAAAACAAATCTCAAGGACTGCCTTCTTTCATCTACGTAACATTGCTAAAATAAAACACATCCTGTCTCAAAATGATGCAGAAAAACTAGTCCATGCATTTGTTACTTCAAGGTTGGATTACTGCAACTCATTGTTATCAGGTTGTCCCAAAAAGTCGCTTAAGACTCTTCAGTTGATTCAAAATGCAGCGGCACATGTATTGACAAGAACAAGAAACGGGATCATATTACTCCTGTATCAGCTGCTCTGCACTGGCTCCCGGTAAAATACAGAATAGAATTCAAAATCCTTCTCCTGACTTACAAAGCAATTAATGGTCAGGCTCCAGCATATCTTAAAGATCTCATAGTACCTTATAAACCAACTAGAGCATTACGCTCCCAGACCGCAGGGTTACTTGTGGTTTCTAGAGTCTCTTAGAGTACAATGGGAGCCAGAGCCTTCAGCTATCAAGCTCCTCTCCAGTGGAACCAGCTTCCAGTTTGTGTTCGGGAGGCAGACACACTCTCCACATTTAAGAGTAGGCTAAAGACTTTCCTTTTTGATTAAGCTTATAGTTAGGGCTGGCTCAGGTTTGTCTTGGATCAGCCCCTAGTTATGCTGCTATAGACTTAGACTGCGGACACCTCCCTGCTCTCTTCCTTCTCTTCCTCTCTCCTCCCCTCCCTCTCTTCTTCTCCATCTCTATCTGTTTGCATTTATGTAAATGTGTATTACTAACTCATCATCTGGGGTATCATCCCTGGAGTTTCTGTGTCTCATGTGGCAGGTTGCCACTGATAAAGTTTACGTCAGGATCAGGAATCGTGGCTGCGCCTGCTGGACACCGGGAAGCCTTTTTGACATTTTCCTGGATTCATCCAAACTTTCTCTTTTTCAACACAATATATTTTCTTTCAAATGTTGTATTTATACTATGCTGTTTATCCTGTACACACGACATCTATTGCACGTCTGTCCTTCCTGGGAGAGGTATCCCTCCTCAGTTGCTCTCCCTGAGGTTTCTTCCATTTTTTCTTTTAGGAAGTTTTTCCTTGTGCGATGCGAGGGTCTAAGGACAGAGGGTGCCGTAACCTGTACAGTCTGTAAAGCACACTTAGACGAATGTATAATTTGTGATATTGGGGTATACAAATACATTTGATTTGATTTCCTCACCTTGCAAATCCCTTTGTGCTAATGGCTTGATAAGTGCTCTATAAATATAATGTATTATTATTTAACGTTTAAATTCCTTGCCTGAAGTTTTGATGAGTGCCTCTGCACCTCGTCGGTCAGAACCTGCAGCTCGCAGTCTGAACATTTCATTTTTCTTTCTGCCATTGTTCTGCCTACAAATCAAATCAAATGTATTTATATAGCCCAATATCACAAATGACACATTTGTCTCAGTGGGCTTTACATTTACAGACTGTACAGCATACGACATCCTCTGTCCTTAGACCCTCGTACCGCACAAGGAAACACTTCCTAAAAGAAACCCCACAATTAAAGGGGGAAAAAATGTTAGAAACCTCAGGGAGAGACTGAGGAGGGATCCCTCTCCCAGGACGGACAGACGTGCAATAGATGTCGTGTGTACAGGATAAACAACATCGTACAAATACAACATTCATTTGACAGTAATGACAAAGGCAACATTTATACTTTGCCACATGAAATAATTGCATTCAACTGCAAAACTTTGTGTGCATGTTTGCTCTGTAATATGATTAGTGCAATATCTTTAGTGAATGTGACCTTGAGACATGCAGACAGCGGCTGCAAGTGATGCACAATTCATGGAGCTATCAGCGGCCAAAATCCATTCTTTGTAAATTCGCCCCTGAGTTTTCTGTGCTATTTCTTCCTTACTGACCTCCAGAGGCCGTGCTTAACACTGAATATCTTCCGTCTCGCGCATGCGCAGGTCGAGTATTTATATCAACAAAGTCACGTGTGACCTCGGATGATCCCGGTCATGTATAAGATCCGGTGTCATCGACGAGATCAGTCCTTAATGTCTTCTCGCTAAGGCTAGTACTCACTGAGCATTAGCTTGAGCTAAATCATTTAAACTGTGGGCGTACAGTATCTCCTACAAGTTAGCAGAGTGCAAAAAAGAAGCTTGCTCATGCTAAACCTACAAAAATGCACCGGTAAAGGGAGCTCTCTCCTCCCCGCTCACTGCATATACTGCTCCCTGGCCTGGTTCTCTACAAGGAGTGCTCTCGCTCAAGACTGACTTAGCAGCCCTCAGCAACTGGTGAATTTTTTCTAAATGATCATGGCTCCTCTTCAACCAGAAGACGGCCATAACCTTTGCCCCTCTTGCCTTGGCCTCGAGTTCGAGGGAGGGCCTCTCGGAGGACCCGTGCATGAATTGCACCATCATGCCTTGTGCGGTTTGGGCAACTAGACTGGCTGAGGTGGAGCAGATGGGCGTCCCCTTGTCTGAGCAGTTGAACTACCCATGCTAGACGTCGCGCCCAAGAAGAAGGCTAAGTCTGACAGGTTTGGACCTGCTGCCTACTGAGCTGGCCCAGATGAAGTCACTCCTCCTGGCTCTCCATTCTGGTACTGGTACGGAGAGTGCTGCTGCCCCCAATCCAACCAGGGCTAACTTCAAATCAAATCAAATCAAATCATCCATCCATCCATCCATCCATCGTCTACAGCTTATCCGGGATCGGGTCGCGGGGCAGCAGATCCAGTAAGGAACCCCAATCTTCCCTTCTCCGGGCCACATCCTCCAGCTCCGACTGGGAGATCCTGAGTCGTTCCCAGGCCAGTGAGGAGATATAATCTCTCCACCGAGTCCTGGGTCTTCCCCGGGGTCTCCTCCCAGCTGGACGTGCCTGGAATACCTCCCTAGGGAGGCGCCCAGGTGGCATCCTTACTAGATGCCCGAACCACCTCAACTGGCTCCTTTCAACGTAAAGGAGCAGTGGCTCTACTCCGAGTCTCTCACGGATGGCTGAGCTTCTCACCCTATCTCTAAGGGAGACGCCAGCCACCCGTCTGAGAAAACCCATTTCGGCCGCTTGTACCCGTGATCTCGTTCTTTCGGTCATGACCCAGCCTTCATGACCATAGGTGAGGGTAGGAACGAAGATCGACCGGTATATTGAGAGCTTTGCCTTCTGGCTCAGCTCTCTTTTCGTCACAACGGTGCGGTAAAGTGACTGTAATACCGCCCCCGCTGCTCCGATTCTCCGGCCAATCTCTCGCTCCATTGTCCCCTCACTCGCAAACAAGACCCCAAGGTACTTGAACTCCTTCACTTGGGGTAATGGCTCATTCCCTACCCGGAGTAGGCAATCCACCGGTTTCCAGCTGAGAGCCATGGCTGAGACCAATGATGCCATAAGGACCACATCATCTGCAAAGAGCAGCGATGAGATTCTCAGGTCACCGAACTGCAACCCCTCTCCTCCACGACTACGCCTCGATATCCTATCCATGAAAATCACGAACAGGATTGGTGATAAAGCGCAGCCCTGGCGGAGGCCAACATTCACGGGAAACGAGTCCGACTTACTGCCGAGTATCCGGACACAACTCTCGCTTTGGGCGTACAGGGATTGGATGGCCCTCAGAAGTGACCCCCTCACCCCATACTCCCGCAGCACCTCCCACAGTATCACCCGGGGGACCCAGTCATACGCCTTCTCCAGATCCACAAAACACATGTAGACTGGATGGGCGTACTCCCAGGCCCCCTCCAGGATCCTTGCAAGAGTAAAGAGTTGGTCTGTTGTTCCATGACCAGGACGGAATCCGCATTGTTCCTCTTCAATCAGAGGTTCGACTACCGGCCGAACACTCCTTTCCAGTACCTTGGAGTAGACTTTACCAGGGAGGCTGAGAAGTGTGATACCCCTGTAGTTGGCACACACTCTCTGGTCCCCCTTTTTAAATAGGGGAACCACCACCCCGGTCTGCCAACCCCTAGGCACTGTCCCAGACTTCCACGCAATATTGACGAGGCGTGTCAACCAAGACAGCCCCTCAACACCCAAAGCCTTCAGCATTTCTGGACGGATCTCATCAACCCCTGCGGCTTTGCCACTGTGGAGTTGTTTGACTACCTCAGTGACTTCCATCAGGGAAATTGACGATGATCCCCCATCAGCTTCCAGCTCTGCCTCAACCATAGAGGGCGTGTTAGTCGGATTCAGGAGTTCCTCAAAGTGCTCCTTCCAGCGGCCGATAACCTTCTCAGTTGAAGTCAGCAGGGTCCCACCCTTACTGTACACAGCTTGGCTGGTTCCTCGCTTCCCCCTCCACCTTGGTGCCGACCAAAAGTCCTTCTCCATAGCTTCTCCGAACTTCTCCCACACCCGCTGCTTTGCCTCTGACACGGCAGAAGCTGCCGCCCTTCTAGTCCTTCGATACCCTGCAACTGTTTCCGGAGTCCTCCCGGATAACATAACCCGGAAGGACTCCTTCCCTGACCACCGGGGTCAACCACGGTGTTCGAGGGTTCCCGCCCCTTGAGGCACCTAAGACCTTGAGACCACAGCTCATCACCGCAGCTTCAGCAATAGAGGTTTTGAACATCGCCCACTCAGGTTCAATGCCCCCAACCTCCACAGGGATGGCTGAAAAGCTCCGCCGGAGGTGTGAGTTAAAGATCCCCAGGACAGGGGCTTCCTCCAGACGTTCCCAGTTCACTCGCACTACCCGTTTGGGTTTACCAGGTCTGTCCAGAGTCTTCCCCCACCCCTTGATCCAACTCACCACCAGATGGTGATCAGTCGACAGCTCCGCCCCTCTCTTCACCCGAGTGTCCAAAACATGCGGCCTCAGATCAGATGATACGATTACGAAATCGATCATTGACCTTTGGCCTAGGGTGCTCTGGTACCACGTGCACTTATGAGCATCCTTATGTTCGAATATGGTGTTTGTTATGGCCATTCCATGACTAGCACAGAAGTCCAACAACAAACGACCGTTCGGGTTTAGATCAGGGAGGCCCTTCCTCCCAATCACGCCTCTCCAGGTGTCTCCATCGTTTCCCACGTGTGCGTTAAAGTCTCCCAGCAAAACTACGGAGTCCCCTTCTGGAGCCCCCTGCAGGGCTCCATTCAGGGTCTCCAAGAAGGCCGAATACTCAGAACTGCGGTTTGGGGCATAGGCACAAACAACAGTCAGAGTTTTCCCCCCCATAACCCAAAGGCGTAGGGAGGCGACCCTCTCGTCCACCGAGATAAACTTCAACGTAGCAGTGCTCAGCCGGGGGCTAGTGAGTATCCCCACCCCGGCCCGACGCCTCACACCTTGGGAAACTCCGGAGAAGAATAGAGTCCAACCCCTATCCAGGAGTACGGTTCCAGAGCCAAGACTGGGGGGGAGGTAAGCCCCACCAGATCCAACTGGTAGCGATCCACCTCCCGCACTAGTTCCGGCTCCTGCCCCCACAGAGAGGTGACGTTCCACGTCCCCAGAGCCAGCCTCTGCTGCCCGGGTCTGGTCCGTCGAGGTCCCTGACCATCACTGCCACCCGTGTGACAGCGCACCCGACTCCAGAGGTTTTTCCCATGAGTGGTGGGCCCACAGGATGGATGGATGGGAGGCACCACGTAGCTTCTTCGGGCTGTGCCCGACCGGGCTCCGTGGCAAACCCGGCCACCAGGCGCTCGCTGTCGGGCCCTCCCTCTGGGCCTGGCTCCAGACGGGGGCCCCAGGCTTCCTCCGGGCAGGGTCTCTCCTTTCCTTTCCCTTTCTTTCATGAAGTCGTTTTTGAACCATTCTTAGTCTGGCCCCTCACCTGAGACCAATTTGCCTTGGGAGACCCTACCAGGAGCACTAGGCTCCAGACAACACAGCTCTCAGGTTCATAGGGACACACAAACCTCTCCACCACGATAAGGTGATGGTTCCCAGAGAGAACCAATCAAATCAAATTTATTTATATAGCCCAATATCACAAATTATACATTTGTCTCAGTGTGCTTTACAGACTGTACAGGATACGACACCCTCTGTCCTTAGACCCTCGCATCGCACAAGGAAAAACTTCCTAAAAGAAACCCCATAATTAAAGGGGGAAAAATGGAAGAAACCTCAGGAGCAATTGAGGAGCAATCCCTCTCCCAGGACGGACAGACGTGCAATAGATGTCGTGTGTATAGGATAAACATGGTACAAATACAACATTTGACAGAAATTATGTTGTGTAAAGAGAAAGTATGGATGAATCCAGGAAAATATCAAAAAGGCTTCCCGGTGTCCAGCAGGACCAGGGCAGCAGGCGCAGCCACGATTCCTGATCCTGACGTTCCAGAAGAGGATATTGTCTCGATGACAGCTTCAACTACTCAATTTAATGAGTACTATGAGGAGGAGCCCTCCTGTGCCTCCAGAAGTGGGCTTGGGTCCTGTTCCTCAGCTCGTTTCTCCTTAGAGGAGCGAGAAAACAGCTCCATGGGAGCTGTCATTCACATGGCGCTGGCTTGCCTGCAGCTGGATGTATGGCAGTTAGAATCGACGCCTGCTAGTGCTTTGTTCAGGTGCACTCCAGCAGCCACTACCTTCTCTGTTCTTCCTTCTTATGAATATCTGACGGAGTTACATGCATGCTGGAGGGACACTAGGGCTCTCTCCTGTCTCCCACCTTACGGCCGAACCCTGGCAGTCAAGCAGGCTGCGACAAAATTTGGCCATGACCACATGCCAGCTGTAGAGCCTACCATCACTTCCCTCATAGTTTCCCCTGATGAAGCTCTGAGGCAGAATGCCAGGTGCCCTCGACCCCAATGTCGGGTCACTGATGACCTACGTTCCAGGGGTCCAATGATACAGCGGCCGTATTGGCAACTCTCTTTCTCACCTCATGCTCGCCCTCTCATCTTCCCTGCAGCAGAATGCTCTTGGCGCTTCCTCCACCAGCCTCAGTGATGCTTCACTACAAGTATTTGTCCTAATGCCAAGGGAACTTGGGCACCTGATGTCTTATTTGGTTCAGACTTGCCGCCAGGTTTGACTGACGCAGCCACCTTTGTCAGAGCATGTAGAAGGACCCGGGGGTTCTACTCTACCTATTTTCTTGTAAAAAAGAAAGGTGGCGGACATCATCCAATCCTAGATCTGAGGGGGCTCAACAAGTCTTGCTATTGCACATGCTGAGCACAGCAGACGTTCTTCGCGTTGTTGCCAGGGGGAATGGTTCATGTCTGTCGACCTGAAGGATGAAGGATCTTAACGGGGGCGCTAAGCAATATTTTTGAAAGGGGTTCATGTGTTTTTGGGGGGCGTTTGTTTTATAGGCTCTGCTATGTTGTTAAATCTAAGAAAAAAAAAAAAAAAACGAGTCAGAGTCCTTGTATGTGTAAATTCACTTGCCAATAAACCAAATTCTGAATTGATCCTGTGTTCAGGCAACTTTGTGTGAGGGATAAAGTGCTGCTTGAAAAAAGACAAAAAAAACAAAGAAAACAGCGCCACGAAAGCATGAATGTGTTTCCAAGGATACACCATGAATAAATCTAATCGGAATTAATTGTAAAAAACCTACACTCTTATCAGGACCAGTAGCAGATGAGCTACACTCTGGCTGCTCGTAGTAGCAGAGCTAACATTTGCATCACTTGTGCTGGATTCAGATTGTGTGAGCTTAAAAAACGTGGATATTTTCGCCTGAGTTTCCGAACGTTGAGGTTGACGTAGTTTCATTTATAGCTAGTGTTGGATTTTTGACTTTTTGCAATTTCCTTTCCTCCGCTCAGTGTCTGACTGTGTGTGTGTACGTGTTATGTGTGTATGTGTATGTGTGTGTTGGGAGCGGAGCCCCGCCATTCACAAAACAGAGCAGAGGAGATCATTTGAATGCGCAAAGCAGCAGTGCAGTAGACACGGAAATGTGCACATAAATTACATAAATAACATAAGCGTTTAGTTTATTTCACCTATTCAATGTGAAAAGTGAGTTGTGATTTCGCGCTATATATATATATAAAAAAAAAATTCAATATTCAATATTGAATACCCGTTTCTGATTGGCTGCAGTTTATGACACCGATTAAAGTTTGAATCTCAAACCATTTGTTTAACACTCCCTGGGTAGATGGCGTATTAGGGTAAAAACAACAACAAAAAATTATTTTAATAATATAATATTTATTATTATTTAGAAATGTTATATACATAAATATACATCGTTATATTACATAATATAGCAGCCTAGAAATAAGCAAAATAATATAAGAATTAAAATTAAAATAGAATAATAATCAACATTCAAATTCAGGGTAGACAATTAGCCTACATTTTATTTGATGGTGGGCGGTGAGGGACCTGGATAATGGAAAGGGGGGCGCTGGCCCAAAAATGGTTGAGAACCACTGAGCTACAGGCTGTGCACCTAGAACTCAAGCACTTCCTGCCATACCTGATAGGGAGGCATGTGCTTGTTCGGTCGGACAACACCACAACTGTTTTTTATATAAACTATCAGGGGGGCACCAAATCCGCACGGTTCCTAGACGTGTCCCAGGCTGTCACAAATACTACTGACTCTTAGTTATTTTCTTTCATCTGGTTTTTGTTTCTTGTTGTATCAGTAACTCTCATGTATTTTCAGTCTTCTGTTCTGCAATCATCTCATTCCCTTCACCTGGGTTTCCCCGAACATCTCCTCACCTGAAGCTCATTCCCTCATCAGCATATATACCAGCTCACTGCCCTCTGGTCCCTGCCAGATTGTCTTGTGTTTTTGCCAAGCTCTCCAGCGTTTCCTATCTTGATTTTTGCCTGCATTATTGATCCCTTTTGACTGTTTTTGGACCTTGGATTATCTGCCTGCTCCTTGTCGGATTTGTTTGCCTGTATGACTGATCTCCCGGTTTTGACCAAGTAAACTGTTCTCATCACACAATCTGTCCGTATCCGTGTCGTTCCACCTTTTTGTACTGGAGATTTTTTCAGTAGATCCTTACAGTACAATCTGGCCATTATGAACCCAGCCGACCCCAGTTGCCTTCAGGTGGAGCTGTTGGCACAGGCCGGTGCTTTACAGCGTCACGACCAGCAACTCGCAATGATGGCGGGAGATGGTGGTTCGCCACGAGGAGCATTGACGAAAATCTTCAGAGGCTCTCCATCTCGGACCAGGGAAGAGCCGCTGCTCCGGTTCTCACCTTCCCAGCTTCAGATGCACGCTTACCCCCTCCGGAACGTTATGCTGGTGCTCCTGGTTCCTATCGGTAGTTCCTTGTGCAGTGTTCACTCGTCTTCAAGCTTCAGTCCTCAGCCTTTCCCATAGAGAGATCCCATGTTGCATACATCGTTTCTCTGCTCACTGGTCGGGCTACAGAGTGGTGAACCACCGAGTGGGAGAAATAGTCCGCCATCTGCTCATCGGCGGAGTTGTTTTTGGCGGATCTCAGGAAAGCTTTCGATCACATCACTCCGGGGAGAGATGCAGCTCAAGGGTTGTTTAACCTTGTGCAAGAAGGAAGGTCCATGGCTGATTACTCCATCGAGTTTCCTACCGTGGCGGCAAAAAGCAGCTGGAATGCTTCCTCACTCTTTGACGCTTTCCACCATGGGCTCTCTGATCGCATCAAGGACGAACTGGCATCTCGGATCTGGACACGCTTGTCGCTCTCGCTATCCGCATCGATGGGCCTCTGCAGGAACGGAGGAGAGAGAGGGTGCTGACAGCTGTTTCGCAGACTCCGGGTCGTCAGTCATCCCATTCCCCAGGGTTCTTCTCTGGCGGGCCCAGCCATCTCCCAGAGCCCACGCAGCCCGGTCGGACCCAGCTCTAAACAGCGTCGCCTACGGGAGAACAAGTGCCTATACTGGGGCCAGGACAGCCATTTTGTCTTGTCCTGTCCAGAGGGTGCTGGTGAGCGTACCATGAACTTTGGAATGCTCTCGCGACCGCTGCTTCAGGTTCAACTCTGCTGTTCTGGGGAGACCCACACAGTCATGGTTCTCTTTGACTCTGGAGCCGACGCCAACCTGACGCTGGCTTCCCAGCTTGGGATAGGTCGGGAGGCTCTGGGGAGGACTATCCACGCCACTGCATTCGATCGGTCATCTTCTGTGCCATGTCACTCACCGATCTAAGCCTCTTCAAATGGTGGTGTCAGGTAACCACACTGAAACACTCATCTTTCACCTTATCCATGCACTACAACAGCCTGTCATCTTGGGGTACCCCTGGTTTAGGACACACAATCCTCACATCTCGGGAACGATTGTGCAGTGGTGTGCGCACTGTCATGCTGTTTGCCTCAGATCTGTCCTGTCATCTGCTCCTCCCGCAGTCTTTCAGGGTTTTTTTTTCTTTTATACCGGCCAGGCCCCAAGAACGTCAAACCTGATGCCTTGTCCAGTCAGTTCCAGCCAGAACGAGCTTCATCACAACCGGAAGGCACCCTTTCTCCAACATGTGTCATCGGTGGTCACCTCAGAGGACAAGGTAAAACGTTTCCTTGTTGAGCACCCTGCTCCCAGTGCATGTCCCAATGGTCGCCTGTTTGTCCCTGCCAATCTCCGCTCTCAGGTTCTCCAGTGGGGTCTTTCCTCCTGTCTGGCCTGTCATCTTGGGGTGAGACGCACCTTGGCATTGCTTAAACAACGCTTCTGGTGGTCATCTATGGAGGTCTCTCCCCCTTCCAATGCTCCTGAGGTTACCAGCCACCGCTCTTCCCCGAGCAGGAACAGGAAACCAGCGTCCCCTCAGTCCAAGCATTAATTTGGCATTATCGGCACACTTGGATGGAGGCCCGCTCTAGCATCTTGCGCTCTTCTGACCGTTACCAACGGGCCGCCAACAAACAACGCAGGGGCAGCACGTCAGGCAGTCAACACAGGATCTTCCTCTTAGAGTGGAGTCCAGGAAGTTGGCCCTACGGTTTGTAGGCCCATTCCTCATCTCCAGGATCATTAACGTCTTACCGTGTGGACGGTCCGCCAGCGGGCCCACGGTGCATTTTCACAGAGGTTGTATCTTGCCCTTCGTTGTGTACAGCCCACCATGCTGGACTGTACACCCAATGCCACATACTCAGAGAAAGCTTAGAGTCTCGTCTATTTAGTGAGCAAAACAGTTTTGAGATCACATTCACAACAGCAAGTACAGTAGGCATCTCACACTAGCAAACCCAAAATCAACATAATAACTTTGAGCCAACTCACCTATGAACCTATGAAGCACTGTCTACTCATCGGCAGTACGAGAATAGGTGGAAGCTATTTTCTGGCTGGTGTACACATCGGAACAGGGACCCAATACATTGCTCTATGCCTACTACCTTGAGTTTCTGCAGTCTCTCCTAGACGGTGGCTGGTCTCCTGCTACCATCAGGGTGTATGTGGCTGCTATTTCATCGCAACATACTAAAGTTGAGAACAAAACAGTGGGGAGCCACAGGCTGGTATCCCTCTTCTTAAAGGGAGCTCTGAGGATGCGCCCCCCGAGCGCCCCAAGGGCTCCTACATGGGACTTGCCCCTGGTTTTGGACGCCCTAGGCTTGCCTCCCTTTGAACCTTTGGAACAAGCAGAGCTGAGGTGGCTGTCAGCCAAAACTGCCAAAACTGGTGAATAGGGGTAGATACAAGCCTTGACTGTGAACATTTCATGTTTAAGGTGGAATTCTGATGGCTCCGGTGTCATGCTGTGGCCGAACACAGCGTTCCTCCCTAAGGTGTTGGCAGGCTCATATCTGAATCGGCCTATCCAGTTGGTACAGTTTGACCGCCCTGTAAGAGACGGGAGGAAAGGTCAAGACTCTTGGTCCCGGTGCGAGTCCTTAGAGCTTATATCACGGGATACCGCATGCATACAACACAGAACATCTCTTTATCTGTTACAGTGGTCCTAGGAAAGGCTGTGCTCTCTCAAAGCAGAGCCTGTCCCACTGGATCGTGGATATAATTTCCCATGAATACAGGGTGAATGACCATTCTCTGCCGCCCAGAGTAAAGTGCCACTCCACCAGGAGTGTCTCCACATCATGGGCAACCCTGAGAGGTGTGCCCTTGGAGGACATATGTGCTGCTGGGCATAACCGAGCACATTTTCCAGGTTTTACAGGGTCAATGTAGCCATCCATTAGGCGGGGTTCTTCTGCAGAGTTCCTCTGCTCCATCTTTATGAGGTAGGTACTCAGGATTCCTCGCGACCCTGTAGTTATAAGTCATCCAGTGTTAAGCACTGCTTCTGGCGGTCAGTAAGGATGAAATAGAACGAATCCTGGATGACCGCCAGAGTTCTTAATCACTCAGAACTTCGTGATTTCGCGAGAAGATTCTGTAGGACTGATTTCGTCGATGACACCAGATCTTATACATGACCAGGGTCATCCGAGATCACATGTGACTTTGTTGATAAATACTCGACCTGCGCATGCGCGCAACGGAAGATATTCAGTGTTAAGCACTGCCTCTGGCTGTCATCCAGCATTCATAGAACCGTATTTACATCCGTAACTTTCGTTTTCAGGAGCATATAATGTTGGATTCATTCAAATGTAACAATTTCTTCCACATTTTGCACACAACACACTTATTTTTCTGTTAAACCCGAGATCTCCACAAAACTCCTTTATGATCACAGTGTGTTGTGTTCTATAACCTGGAGTGCCACACACAGGAGACTGTATATTGTACGTAGACATGCAGTATCTTATCAGTGTTCCCGCTGGCTTTATGGTGTTCGCACAGGCTCAAGGTTACATGCTCGGCGGGAGGTGCTTTATGTTGAATGGAGTTCAGTGAGCCAGGATTGAGCAGATGAATTGGCTTTGGGATTGCAGAGCTGCGGTTGTGATCTATCATTTATACTGTCCACAAAATGATAGATACAGTTTGTATCTTGGACGTGTGAATATGTGTACATGTATGTATACACAGGTTCCTCAGCCTGCAGACACAGCAGTCTTCCACATTTCCTGTTAGAAGGGAAGCAGTTAGACAATGGGCTGCTCGTACTCCTCCCCACTCATTTGCTTATGAACACATCACCTCATGCACATCTGCATGATACATCCACAGTTTATGGAAACTGCAGTTACTTACTTGACCGAACACTGAGCACCACACACTGTGCAGTGACACTTAATGAGAAAATATTGTTATTAGTTTAGTCAGGTTGCAGCTTCCAGAATCGCGGCAAATGCAAAACAAATTATTTGGAAATTAATATTTTCAAAATACTATACAAATACCTACTGTAATGCCAGGTGGGGTAGAGACACCACAGGGTTTGAATTAAAAAATGTGTATGCATTTTAGCTTTAGTAATAAATCATACCCAATCTCAATATTTATGTAAAACCAGCATGGCTGTACAGTGAATCATTGCATTTTATAAACCAGCAACGGGGACAAGCCAAGATTGTGTCAAAACTGTATAGGACCCGGGTTTAAAAGAAGATACATGGATAGTTTAGTGTAGCATACAGATTGGAAGCAGGGTGAAAACATATGCCTACTAGTCGTTTGTACAGATTAAATCACTGAAGCAAAGATGCATTTGCAAATGTTTGAAATTGAATTAAAAAAATGACTGTGCATTTATAAATAATCATAAATGCACAGACACATGAGGATAGGAACTGGGGCAAACAAACAGACAGAACTGGAGTTTAGAGCGAGAGAGAGAAGTGGGTCATGGCTTGTGACAATTAACCATGGCTGCACAAATAACACAAATAACACAAGACCTAAATTCACAATGATGCAATATTAGGTCATAAAACTGTTGCAGCTATGTGAACACCAATAAGGTTAAATAAATACCTGTTAAACAGTTACTTGGTGATGAACTGTGTTTACGGTAAGCGCGTCATTTCCGGTTGTTAATGTTTCTGTGTTGCTGGTAGCATACTTCGGCAGCTCCAGCTTGACCCAGTTAATGTTGTTATAGTCTTCTTGTTGATCACATCGGCTCATTACCTGTCATCTATCTAAACCTATACTTGTACTTCCTAAGCACTTACAACTCTCTCCTTATCCTCCTTCTCTTAGCGACTCTCGCTAAATCCTCAATTCTTTACGCTCCTTTCGGCTCTGCTAACGTTAGCTGCTGTAGCTCGGCAGCTAGCGATGGCATCTTCCTAATCCTGTTATGCTCTGTCCTGCTTGGTGTGTTTCATGTTTAGCTATTGCTCTGCCTCCTTTAGTGATAATGGTACGTGTATTAAATGTAGTTTATACGCAGGGTTGGAGGCGAGTTTTAGAGGGATAGATGAGCGGCTCAGCACCATGGTTAGTCAGCGGTTAGCAACTGTAGCTGTTAGCAAGTCCCCTATAGCCAGTGCTAGCCGACCAGTGGTATCTCCTGTTAGCTGTTCCCCGGCGGGGCCCGAGCAGCCGGGAGACTGGGTGATTGTCCGAATGAAGTATTATCAGAAGCCCACCAACCGCTTGCTGTTTCTAACAGGTTCTCCCCACTCAGTGACACACCAGCTGAGCCAACTCAGACAACTCTTGTTATCGGTAGCTCAATTTTGAGATACGTTAATTTTGAGACACCAGCGACGACGGTCACGTGCATTCCTGGGGCTAGAGCGGGCAACATAGAAGCACATTTGAAACTGCTGGCTAAGGCTAAACGTAAATACAGTAAGATTGTTATTCACGTCGGCGGTAATGACACGCGATTGAGTCAATCGGAGTGTACTAAAGTTAATGTGGAGTCTGTGTGTACATTTGCCAAAACAATGTCGGACTCCGTAGTTTTCTCTGGTCCTCTGCTAAATCTTTTGAATGATGACATGTTTAGCCGCATGTCATCATTCCGTCGCTGGCTCTCATGGTGGTGTCCAGATAATGATGTGGGCTTCGTAGACAATTGGTGGACTTTCTGGGGAAGACCTGGTCTGATTAGGAGTGACGGCATCCATCCTACTTTGGATGGAGCAGATCTCATATCCAATAATATTACAAAGTTTATTAGTGGACCTAATCCATGACAACCCAGAGTTGAGACCAGGAGACAGAGTTGCAGTCTTACACACTTCTCTGTGCTTCTTTCCGGGCAGTCACCCACTCAAATCCCCATAGTGACCATGTCTGCCCCATGACCACTGAAATTAATAAAATCTATGGTTAACAGAAGAAGAGTTATACATGAAAACCTAATTAAAATAAACACCACCACAATTTCTATCTGAATTCTCAGAATTTTTATCAAGTTTAGTCCTTAAAACAGATAAAGTAATTATTGTAGGTGACTTTAATAGTCTACTCCAAGGTGCTGGAAAGGAGGGTTCGGCCGATAGTGGAACCTCTGATTGAAGAGGAACAATGCGGATTCCGTCCTGGTCTAGGAACAAAGGTCCAACTCTTCACTCTCGCAAGGATCCTGGAGGGGGCCTGGGAGTACGCCCAACCGGTCTACATGTGTTTTGTGGATCTGGAGAAGGCGTATGACCGGGTCCCCCGAGTGATACTGTGGGAGGTGCTGCGGGAATATGGAGTGAAGGGGTCACTTCTGAGGGCCATCCAATCCCTGTACGCCCAAATCAAGAGTTGTGTCCTGATACTCGGCAGTAAATCGGACTCGTTCCCAGTGAATGTTGGCCTCCACCAGGGCTGCGCTTTATCACCAATCCTGTTTGTAATTTTCATGGACAGGATATCGAGGCGTAGTCGTGGAGGAGAGGGGTTGCAGTTCGGTGGCCTGAGGATCTCATCGCCTCTCTTTACAGATTATGTGGTCCTGATGGCGTCATCGGTCTGTGACCTTCAGCAGTCACTGGATCGGTTCGCAGCCGAGTGTGAAGCGGTTGGGATGTGGATCAGCACCTCAAAATCTGAGGCCATGGCTCTCAGCAGGAAACCGGTGGATTGCCTACTCCGGGTAGGGAATGAGCCATTACCCCAAGTGAAGGAGTTCAAGTACCTTGGGGTCTTGTTCGCGGGTGAGGTCACGATGGAGCGAGAGATTGGGCAGAGAATCGGAGCAGCGGGGGCGGTATTACATTCGCTTTACCGCACCGTTGTGACAAAAAGAGAAGGCAAAGCTCTCGATCTTCCGGGAGATCTTCGTTCCTACCCTCACCTATGGTCATGAAGGCTGGGTCATGACCGAAAGAACGAGATCGTAGGTACAAGCGGCCTAAATGGGTTTTCTCAGAAGGGTGGCTGCCGTCTCCCTTAGAGATAGGGTGAGAAGCTCAGCCATCCATGAGAGACTCGGAGTAGAGCCGCTGCTCCTTTGCGTTGAAAGGAGCCAGTTGAGGTGGTTCGGGCATCTAGTAAGGATGCCACCTGGCTGTCTCCATAGGGAGGTGTTCCAGGCACGTCCAGCTGGGAAGAGACCCCGGGGAAGACCCAGGACTCGGTACAGAGATTATATCTCCTCACTGGCCTGGGAATGCCTCGGGATCCCCCAGTTGGAGCTGGCGGATGTGGCCCGGAGAAGGTAAGTTTGGGGTTCCTTACTGGAGCTGCTACCCCCGCGACCCGACCCCGGATAAGCGGTAGACGATGGATTGATGGATGGATGGACTTTAATATTCATGTTGATGTTGATAGTGACAGCATTAATAATGCATTTATCTCAATATTAGACTACAAGCCAGTAGGCAAAATATCCTACGCTCGATGTCTATCTAAATTTATTTTAGTGATTCCATCAGCACTTAATTCAATACCAGGACTCCATATCAATATAATGGAGGACTCCAATGCTAACTTTAGTCCCTCCCAAATTAATCATCGAGAAATCTTGAAAGTAAATGGCGTTTCACTAAATTGGAAGAATCTCGTTTAGTGCGACATAACGAAGCATCTCACTGTTAAACCTGCAGATTCAGGGCCGTGTGATCACGGACATGTGTGATGCAGTGAGAGCTTTCCAAGCCGAGCTGCCTGTGGGAGACTCTGATGCAGAAGGAAACTTTGGTCACTGCATGTTTCCAAACACTGACATACCATCTCCAACGCTGTGTTCCCGACTGTGGATGAACTGCTCAGCAATCCGTTTGCAGTTGACGTGGAAACAGCACATGTGAACATCCAAATGGAGCTGATTGACCTCCAGTGTAACGACATACTCAAGGCAAAGTATGACTCTGTGGGCGCTGCAGTTTCCAAGCTTCACCCCCGAAACGATGCCTTAATTTTGGCCCTCTCTGTGATTGAGTTTGACACCCCTGGTCTACTGCTTGCTTTGCACAGTTTCTCCTCAGCTGTTCGCGAAGGGCAGGGCTCCGCCCCCCCCCCCCCTCCCCACACACACACACACACACAAACACGTGCGCACACACACAGAGACAGAGTGGAGGAAAGGAGAGGGGAAAACTAAATCTAAATCCGCTGCTAAATGTTTTACTTTAAAATGACACAGTATAATTATTTATTACTTGTTAAAATGCGAGCCATATCGTGTCATCGAAAGAGCCATAGGTTCCTGACCTCTGGTCTAAGCCATCAACCTGTCTTTGAGACCCGATTCCAACATAAACTGTTTAAAGAAGTTTTACCCTTAATTAACACCTCGTTATTAAATATGATCAACCTGTCTCTATTATCTGGCTACGTACCACAATCCTTTAAAGTAGCTGTAATAAAACCACTTCTTAAAAAGCCTAGTCTTGATCCAGAGGTTTTAGCCAACTATAGGCCGATATCTAACCTACCCTTTCTTGCTAAGATCCTTGAGAAAGCAGTTGCAAAACCGTTATGTGATTTTTTACATAATAATAGTTTATTTGAGGTTTTTCAATCTGGATTTAGAGTTCATCATAGCACAGAGACGGCACTGGTGAATGTTACCAATAACCTTATATTGGCATCAGACAAAGGACTTGTCTCTGTTCTTGTCTTGTTAGACCTCAAGTGCTGCTTTCAACACTGTTGATCATGACATTCTACTACAGAGACTGGAACATTGTGTTGGCATAAAAGGAACCGCACTAAGCTGGTTCAAGTCCTATTTATCTGAGCGATCTCAATTTGTACTTGTTAACGATAAATCCTCCATGACAGCCAAAGTCAGTCTTGGAGTTCCGCAGGGTTCTGTACTTGGACCAATTCTATTCACCTTATATATGATTCCTTTGGGCAATATTATAAGGAACCACTATATAAACTTTCATTGTTATGCGGACGATACACAATTATATCTATCAATTAAACCAGACGAAACCAATCAATTGGTTAAACTTCAAGCATGCCTTAAGGACATAACAACTCGGATGTCTAGCAACTTTTTGATGTTAAACACAGACAAAACTGAAGTTATTATACTTGGCCCTAAACGCCTCCGAAACGCATTTTCTAATGACATAGAAGCTCTGGATGGCATTAATTTGGCCTCCAGCACCACTGTAAGGAATCTTGGCGTCATCTTTGATCAGGATCGGTCTTTTAACTCCCACATAAAACAAATCTCAAGGACTGCCTTCTTTCATCTACGTAACATTGCAAAAATAAAACACATCCTGTCTCAAAATGATTCAGAAAAACTAGTCCATGCATTTGTTACTTCAAGGCTGGATTACTGCAACTCATTGTTATCAGGTTGTCCCAAAAAGTCGCTTAAGACTCTTCAGTTGATCCAGAATGCAGCGGCACGTGTATTGACTAGAACAAGGAAACGGGATCATATTACTCCTGTATTAGCTGCTCTGCACTGGCTCCCGGTAAAATACAGAATAGAATTCAAAATCCTTCTCCTGACTTACAAAGCAATTAATGGTCAGGCTCCAGCATATCTTAAAGATCTCATAGTACCTTATAAACCAACTAGAGCATTACGCTCCCAGACCGCAGGGTTACCTGTAGTTCTTAGAGTCTCTAAGAGTACAATGGGAGCCAGAGCCTTCAGCTATCAAGCTCCTCTCCAGTGGAACCGGCTTCCAGTTTGTGTTCGGGAGGCAGACACACTCTCCACATTTAAGAGTAGGCTAAAGACTTTCCTTTTTGATTAAGCTTATAGTTAGGGCTGGCTCAGGTTTGCCTTGGATCAGCCCCTAGTTATGCTGCTTAGACTGCCGGGGGACACCTCCCTGCTCTATTCCTCTCTCCTCCCCTCCCTCTCTTCTTCTCCCTCTCTATCTGTATGCATTTATGTAAATGTATGTCACTAACTCATCATCCGGGGTATCATCCCTGGAGTTTCTGTGTCTCATGTGGCAGGCTGCCACTGATAAAGTTTACGTCAGTATCAGGAATCGTGGCTGCGCCTGCTGCCCTGGTCCTGCTGGACACCGGGAAGCCTTTTTGACATTTTCCTGGATTCATCCAAACTTTCTCTTTTTCAACACAACATCATTCCTGTCAAATGTTGTATTTGTACTATGTTGTTTATCCTGTACACACGACATCTATTGCACATCTGTCCGTCCTGGGAGATGGATCCCTCCTCAGTTGCTCTCCCTGAGGTTTCTTCCATTTTTCCCCCTGTAATTATGGGGTTTCTTTTAGGAAGTTTTTCCTTGTGCGATGCGAGGGTCTAAGGACAGAGGGTGTTGTAACCTGTACAGTCTGTAAAGCACACTGAGACAAATGTATAATTTGTGATATTGGGCTATACAAATAAATTTGATTTGATTTGATTTGTGTTGGTGTGAGTGCCATAATACCAAGACGAGCTAATGAACCTTTTAGTTGATGAAACCTGGATTGTACTCTGCTCCTTGTGAAGACATTACCTCATGTGGGCTCCACCAGAAACAAGTTCAATTTCATTGTATTGAAATTAAAAATATAATAAAAATCATTAATATGAATAATCTCATCTGCATCTTGTCCCTGCATTATTTATTTTGTTCTGTTTCTGTGAAGATTTGGCAGCTCCACCAGGCAGTCATCAGGATTTCTGCTTCTGAGAGCCAAGCGCACATCTGTGGGCCATTACGTACATGACCACATGGTTGTGTGTGTGATTGTAAGACTTCCCCCAAACTACCGGTAAGACGAGTTCAAAACAAAGCTAGCAGAAACATGTAAGAGGAAACCATTCATAACAACCACAACTGAACATCATAAAGCTGCTTTATTAGCAGAACATTCTAACTTTAAAGTCAAACAAACTACACTGTGAAAGCATTTAAATAGTGACTGCATTACACTGCATCTTGATTCATAATTATCATTACAGTGAACAAAGGAGGCACTTTATCATGTAGCACCAGCATGTGTGTCAGTATGTGCTTTTATCTAGTGATGGCGAGATGAAGCTTCATGAAGCATTGAAGCTTTCCATTCAATTGGTTTGCACATGTGCCGAAGCTTCATGGTGCTTCATTTGCTCTACTGCGCCATCAAGTGGACAATAAATGTAAAACCGGCGAAGTGCAAGGCTGCAGTGGATGTAAAGTATCTTTGCCCTGAAGATTCTTTGACGCACACATATAAGATTGAATATAATGTTCTATTTAAAAATAAAGATTGATGTTATTACGTGTTATTGAGAAGAGAGTGCCTGGAAAAAAATGTGGGCTTTTTACGCCTTAAATGACAGTGCAGTTTAAGATTGGACAGAGAGAAGGGGAATGACATGCAGCAAATAGCAGCAGGTCTGTTTCGAACCCCGGGCCGCTGCTGCAAGCATTTGAATGTGGGTCGCCTGCTCCACGAGCTACGCCACCAGGGATGTGTAATGTACACGTTGGATGTACATTATCTTTTCAACAGATTTAGATTTGGCATCTTTACTTTCTCACAAGGAAGATGATGCTGGCGTGCATAAAAATTGTTTCGCTAGTTGGCTGGCTCCATAATGATCCAATACAAACGCAATGCCAATAACTCAACAGCAACAATGCATGCTACGACAACTACAACCCACAAATGTGCGGTTGTATAAAGTGTTGATTATGAGAGGGCTCAATTGCGGTTCGCTCCCCCTTATATTTCGAATCGCAAGTCAAAACCGTGAACCTGTTCCTGAAATTTGTCACGTGGTACGGCTTCGAACGTCATGACATACGTCATCAACACAAGCTTCGATACGTGCTTCAAAAAAATCTTCCGCGATTACTAGACACACGCTTCAAAGCCTCGACACAAAAGGACATCACTACTTTTATCCTCTAAGAGTCTAAAATAAGAAAACCGACTTGTTTGAGGCTCGTGTTTCTGTTTAATGTCTTGATGACAGTTGTGAAAAAGTTACCCTCTAAAGACATGAAAAAAACTAAATTAAAGTGGAAATTAAAAAATAATTCAGAATCATTGAGTTAAGGACTGGTCCGTAACTCGGACTGCAATACTAACCCTGTATATATATTGTATATAATAATAACCCTGTATATATATATATATAATTATATATATTGTGTATATATATAATTATATATATAAAATAATAATAATAATAATATATATATATATATATATAATAATATATATATAATCCTGTATACCTCTGTCACCTATAAACACTAAATATATTTTGGAAGAATGTCGTTCATCCTTGCACACACCTGAATAATCCATGACAAGAAACACTGAAGTTCTCCTGCAGACTTATATTGTATAACCCTGTATACCTCTATCACCTATAAACACTAAATGAAGGAATATGTTTTGGAAGAATGTCGTTCATCCTCGCACACGCCTGAATAATCCATGACAAGAAACACTGAAGCTCTCCTGCAGACTTCACACTTTATGTTGTGTCTTGCTTAATTTGACACACACCTGTAGATTGTATTATGATTTTATCAGCATGTTGTTCATTTGATCATCATTTCTTGTCATTGACATCCATTCTAACATTCTGTTGAAAAGCTATGGTCAATTTAGGTCTGTAAATAAAGAAAATCACAAACACATTTGTTTCTATTGATGTCTATTGTGTATCTTGTTCTAATTGTAACATTAAATGTATAGCTGCATGACTTGAAAACTGGTTTTAATTATAGCAAATGTGCCATTATTTGAACAAATATTTAAGAAAATAATGAGGAATGCAGAAAATATCATCAATATTGAAGTTTGAAGTTCTATGGTTTTAGCTCACCAGGTATGCATGAGCCACATAAAAAACTCCTGGCATCAGTGCACAATGCAATGCTAGTCTTAGTAAGGTCCTATTTACAGTGCTTTACTGTTGAAAAAGCACCCTCCCACCCCCATCAACCTCCCTACTATCTTTGGAGATGATCTAATGACATCATAATGACTCTGGCGATCCCCTAACTTTTCCTCTAACATACAGTCATATTTAAAATATTGTAATACTTAGGTGATCCTATGGCTTTTCATCTAGCACCATCATCAGGTCAATGTGTCCAAAAAACTTTTTTTGACAAAATACCTGTAAAACTAAGACGCTACCATCAGCCCCAGCTGTACTTTGTGTTTAGTGCTAATTAGCTAATTTAAGCATTGTCATTGTGAGCATGTTAGCATGCTGACATTAGCATGATGCTCAAAGCCTTGTAGAGCCTAATATTATTATAATATTACTTTTACCAGATGAAACCAATCAATTAGCTGAACTTCAAGCCTGTCTTAAGACTCTTCAGTTGATCCAAAATGCTGCGGCACGTGAATTGACAATAATTAGGAAACAGGATCATATTACTCCTGTATTAGCTGCTCTGCACTGGCTCCCGGTAAAATCCAGAATATAATTTAAAATCTTTCTCCTGACTTGCAAAGCAATTAATGGTCAGGCTTGTCAGGTAAATTAATCCTGATCTTCATTAATCCACACTGGAAAGACTATCACATGTATTTGTCCTACCTCAATCAATATGTATTACGACACTACGAATATGTTTCTGCACTATTATGTATTTTCTGCACAACTATGTATTTTCTGCACAATTATGTATTTTCTGCACAACTATGTATTACAAACATAATAGGGGCACTTCCCCTTTAAGAGTAACAGGTCAACAAACCATCACTTCCGGACTGCTGACGGAGGAGCGTGTAGGCGCCAAACTGGGACCAATGAGGAGAAGGTCAACGCCTACTCCATGTATTAGATGCGAATTTTCAAATGTTTGGGCACACCTGGAGCGGAGCCGTGAGACCGTAACGATGGGGTTTTTGAGCCATGCGGTCTATGGAAACGGCGACGCGAAATGTGTCCTCAGCTGAGAATATTTTCTTTGTTTGACTTATTGCGTTAAATAAATATATAGATTACATCAGGAGATTGCTGTTTTGATTCGACCTTTAAGCTCCGAGTTCTTCAGCTTTTTCCTACCCATTAATTGGCGTCCCTGGGTGGGCATCCCGAAAGGAGAAGTGAAGAACGATCGCCGAGCATCGTTGACTGGTATTCATTGCACGTGCAAAAGATCAGGTGAGGGTGAACACCGGTTAAGACAAATATTCACTGCAGGTAGACTAGGAAAACTTATTAATGAATGCCAGCAACAATGTTCGACGGTCATAGCTAATACAACTGCTGTTAAACGATAAAAAGCAATCCTGAATGTTGAAATACAAGTGATAAGAACAAGCATCGAAAATATTATTTGTGTTAACGATACGTATTAAAAGCCTAGGGAGGGCTCCAGCGCAGTCTGGTTAGAGTTCTGAGAGAACTTATAGATTAATCAAACAAAGCCCGAGGTAGGGTGTCCGGTCTGGTACCGGATAAAGCTTAGGGTAAGCTTGCATTGATATAGTTTAATACGAAAACACCTAAGGAAGGTAGCTAAGAAAGCTTAGTTAGTTTAATGTTAAAGAAGTCCTTTGGAAGGCAGATAGGTATAGTTTAATTCAAAGACTTAAGGGAAGCGTGGCTTAGAAGCCAGTGTTGTTTACCAAAGAAGAATAGTGATTATAATCCTGAATTACGTGAGAACCGATGACGATCGCCTCATAGTCTCAGATGTTGTATATCATCTTCTTTGCGGCAAGCATAGTGTAAAACATGTTAAGATTTGTTGTACTGTTGTATTGTTGTGAGTAAAGTGTGACTAAAGCAGGCCTAAGGCGAGGCTAAGCTAGCGTTGATATTTAGCTAATGCATTGGAGTTTGTAGAACGGGTGAAAACTGTTCAAACTGACTGGGGGACGGTTGTGAAATCAAAGAGAACCGTGGAGTGTATGTGAAGTAGTTTTAAGTTGGAAAAACGTGAAAGAAGGAGACGTTTTTGTGAAAGGCCTCAGAGATTAGGACCAGCTAACGGTGGCCACGTGATGCTGGGTCGCTAATTCCGCCTACTTATGTAGTAAAAGTAAATTGTGATAAACTAAACCTTGAGTCTTATGCTGGAGCATTTTGGGTGGAAATAAAATGCATAAGTGATGTAGTGACCGAGTGATTAAACCAAAAAGTTTTCTCCAAACTGGAAGGAGAGAAAATTCAGAACAAAGAAACCTCCATTTTCTATCCTTCTTCATCTGGTGAAAAAAAAAAAAAAAGACCCACATCCGGTTGATAGCTAAATGCCTCTGGTGGACAAAATTGAGACTACAACTAAAAGTTTATAGAAACTTTACAAAATTTAAACACCTCCACCTGTGGAATGGGCAATTAAAGCGCACCTAAATTTAAAACTGTGCACCAGCAGACAAATTGGTAAATTACAATTAAAATCCAATTGAATTGAGGAAAGCTAAAGAGAAGACAAAGATGAAACCAGAACCCCAGACTGTAGACCGGACGTGAGAAAAAGGACTGACGTGAGAAAAAGGACTGACAAGAGAACATGACTCCCCAGCAACGGGGATCCACACTTCCGGAACCAGGTTGTATATCTGCATTCACACACACTATCATAGTCAATTAAAGGAGGCTGAATTGTAAAGTGTAGAAAACTGTCTCTTATATGTTTTTGAGAAAACATGTTTAATAAGTGTGTGGATGACAGATATGTAGACTTTTTTTTGTAATTCTGGAGCAGACAGAAATGATTAGAACAGAACAGAGCCGCAAAATACCAGCTAATGATAGATTACGTTCAGAATAATAAATAATAATAAAAGACTTTAGTCAAGAAGTGTCAGCATAACTCATTTAACACACACGGTCACGGCTTCTTTGTATCCCTCTGTAAAAGGCCGGCGTGATTCCCTCTTGGATGGCTGTCCGTTCCCACCTCTCCCAAAAATATTCAAACCTCATGACATTTTGTGAAAGACTATAATCGTCGACAGACGAATAGTAGGGAGATAGAATCTTCTGAGAGTTTAGTCTAAACAGTGTAGGGAGCTAGAAGCTCCTGAGGGTCCGATCGTAAATGTCATGAGGAAGAAATATGGTGAAGAGAGTTTGTAAGATAATAGGGAATGAAACAGCTGACAAATTATTTAAGAAAATAAAGTTTTGGTAAACTCATCTGTTTTAGAAATACCAGACTATAAGAAGCCTTTTATTTAAACAGCAGACTTCATG
This sequence comes from Cottoperca gobio, assembly GCF_900634415.1. Lineage (NCBI taxonomy): Eukaryota > Metazoa > Chordata > Actinopteri > Perciformes > Bovichtidae > Cottoperca > Cottoperca gobio. The sequence goes on from NC_041359.1 coordinate 480,474, forward strand.
ACATTAGTATTAACACAGAACCATGGAGATAAGAGTAGACCAGTGGTTCACTACTCTTCACAACTAGACCCAGTAGATAAGGCGATGCCTGACCGCACATGAGCAGTAACTGCAGCTTCAATGGTAGGTCAGGCCTCTGCATCAAGTGTTATTCAGGCCATTGACTTTAACAGTGACACATGCAGTGTCAGTTTCGTTTTCACAACCGCATCTGACTATAGAATAATGTACAACTTTGATCCATCTACATTATTTCCAACAGCTGAAGACGGAGAATCACATGACTAAACGACAGAGACGGACAAGGAACTTCACCAAGACCAGACTTGACTGACGTTCCCTAAGAGGAACCAGAGATAGAAATGTTTGTTAACGGATCATGTAAAGTAACCTAGAGGATCCGAATGTGACAAGATCTCTGTAGTGACACAGACCGACGTATTAAAAGCAGAAGCTCTACCCAATCATCTGTCAGCAGAGCAGCAGAACTGATAGCATTGACAGAGACATGCAGATAAAAGAAAGACAAAGTTGTAAATATCTACACAGACGGTAACTATGCATGTTCAACATGTGTTTGCTCAACAAGTACAGCATAAAGGTATGGTAACATTGACTAACAAACATATTACTCACTCTAATAGAAGACTTATTGAAGGCAGTACAGCTACCAAAGTATATTGCTTTATATAAAGGCACAACACATATGATAAGAACTGATCCAGTTTCAGTAGACAACAATATGTAAATGAGAAGACAAACACACCAGAACACAAGACAGAGATATTGAAAGAGATGCAGAATGCAGCTATAAAGTAAGAACAAGCCGTTTGGACTAAGAATAATTACATACAAGACAGAGACGACTGACGAAAGAACACTTGGCCAGAGAAGAACTCAGTACTACCAAGAAGATTATATAAATGTGTGTATTGAGACACGGTATTTGACCATGTCTCAAAAGGGGGAGTATTATATTGAAGTATTATATTGAGTATTATATTAATAGAGTATATTCATAGCATTTGATTCAAAGGCCGAATGCCGAGAAACGGATATTCTGAACTAAATAAATATGAAGGTGTAGCTAAAGTGTTTACAGCTAAATGAACTGTAAAATAAGGTAATGTGGGTAAAGGATAATAATAATAATAATAATAATAATAATAATAATAATGATGATAATAATAAGCTTTATGTAAGAATTGCAGGTCAAAGTACTTGCACTGCAAAAACATAAAACATTAGACAGAATAAGAACATTTAGGGTACAATAATCAGTGTTGATGTAAATAAGTGTGAAAGACTAATGGTATAAAAGAACACTGGAAATCATGCCAAGTTTCCCTATCTGTGCCGGGAAAACTATCAGAGCCATATTTAGAAATATACCACCATTTGGAAAGGAAGAAGAGGGAGAGAAAAATATATCCTGGTGACACATAAATATATCACCACTTCTGTGAGAGACACTGACTCCTTAAAGCAGAAACTGGACCTCTTCGTGGTGAAGTCTGACTACACAGGGAGGTGGTACCCATAGGGGCGCTTGTCTCACCATCAGTGAAGATTCAACAACCCGAAGTTTTAGAAGGGGACTGTGACATGGGGGTCAGAGTCATCACAGGAGGGTGAGTATAGCCCTGTACACCTGAGACTGCACAACCACATCAAATTTGATTTCTGTGACGTAATAACCTGTCCCTCTCCCCTAACAATATGCAGAACAGATCAGGTGGGCAGAGGAACACAGCTGCCACGGAGAGGAGTGACATGTAAGAAAATAAATGATTGTGATCCATTATTCCTCACCATCGTTTCATCGCATCCCAGAAATTAGAGACTGTTTGTTTTAGGCAGCAGAGGTTTTAGGAGCAGGTCCACAAGGACACTTTAGGATAAAGGTAGAAAACAAGAAGACTGCAATCTCCAAGCAGTCAGTAGGAAAGGATATAAAGATACTACAGTAAGAAATAGAATAGCAGGGAGACAGGATATGTGGAGAAGAATATGTGGCTTGACTGTAAACTGTATACCACTAGCTCAGTAAATATATAGTGTGTGTGTGTATGTGTGTGTGTGTGTGTGTGTGTGTGTGTGTGTGTGTGTACCAGTCAGGCCCCTCCTTGCTTTAAGCCCAGTCCCAGTAATACTCGGACCAATAACAGAGTAAACCTGTCTGTTAACAATGATGCACAGTGTAACAGAACCACTCAGCCCAATTTGCAAAAATCTCATTAAGAGATTTCCAACTCACAGAACCAATAGCACAAGACTGAAATATGTGCATTGATGACACTGGTCGAGTGTTTCTATGTTTGGCCCACAACAGGTCAAACTCTTGTGAGCTTGAACTCGGCTGAAGAGAAACACAGCACCTGGGGAGAGCTTCAGCTCCACAGCATACAAGAGATGCAGTAGGAGTCCCCCGGGGAGTGCCAGAGATCAAATTGGAGCAGGTTTTGACTCATTGTTTTTATGATGGGCAACTACTAATAAGAATGTGGATTAATTACATTCATTGCATCTAACAGAGGTTTATTAATTATTACAAGGGATGCCGTTAAGGGACAAGCTGAACAACAAGCAGCTTCCAGCTTATTGACATGATAGAATGTCTTTAGACGTACTCCTAGCAGAGAAAGGAGGTGTGTGTGTGTGCCATGTTGGATCATCCTGTTGCACAATTATATCAAATAATACTGTTTCAAAGAGATCAGTTACCAGAGCCTTACAAAGATTGACAACATTATATAAAGAATTAGCAGAGAATTCAGGGGTAGAGAATTAGTCTGGTGATGCTATGGAAAGACGGTCCGGGAGATGGAGAGTTCTCATGTCACTGGTATCTTCAGCATTAATAGCTATATCAATATTAATTTGTACATTATCTCCACCGATTTATATTTTGTAAATATTTATGCATTTTTTATATTCATGTACCCGCTAACCCAGAGCAAATTCTTTGTAGGTGAAAACCTACATGACAAGAAAGATTATTCTGATTCTAAATACTTACTGTATGTGGATGTTGTTATATACCATAAATTAGAAGCCGCATGACGAGATTGATTGATTCCACAATAACAAAACAAATGTACACGAGTATCAGCCCCTCTCCATAGATTTATGCAATTTGATAGAACTAGCCTGATTACAGAACGAAATTGCATTAGACATGGTGCTAGCTGAAAAAGGGGGTGTGTGCAAATTGTTTGGCTCTGTGTTGTACTTTCATCCCAAATAACACAGCCCCTGATGGATCCTTTACCAGAGCTTTGAAAGGACTTGACCGACTCAGCAAAGAGCCAGCATCAAACAGTGGGGTACTCATAGACTATGATATAGAGCAGGAACACGACAGCCAGGAAGATGATTTCGTGTGAATAACTCTACAAAGTGTTCTTTGCTGCCATACCGAAGCCACTGACTTTATTGTAGTTACAGTCTCTCAGTCGTATACAGATATTACAATCTTATACAGACATTAAAAGTTTACTAATATTTACTGTCTTTTACTGGAAGTGTTTTTTATTATACTGAAGCTAATTGTCTTTATGCTGGAATAACAAATGAAGTTCTTTGGTTTTATACAGAAGGTATTTTTATGACTGGAATAAAAACAAGTGCACTATGAATGTATTCTTGTATACCATATGATGAATTTGTACACCACTCGGTGCCTTATATTTACTGGAGATTATACACACCATAAATGGTGTGTAAAGGGGGAATTGTCAGGTAAATTAATCCTGATCTTCATTAATCCACACTGGAAAGACTATCACATGTATTTGTCCTACCTCAATCAATATGTATTACGACACTACGAATATGTTTCTGCACTATTATGTATTTTCTGCACAACTATGTATTTTCTGCACAATTATGTATTTTCTGCACAACTATGTATTACAAACATAATAGGGGCACTTCCCCTTTAAGAGTAACAGGTCAACAAACCATCACTTCCGGACTGCTGACGGAGGAGCGTGTAGGCGCCAAACTGGGACCAATGAGGAGAAGGTCAACGCCTACTCCATGTATTAGATGCGAATTTTCAAATGTTTGGGCACACCTGGAGCGGAGCCGTGAGACCGTAACGATGGGGTTTTTGAGCCATGCGGTCTATGGAAACGGCGACGCGAAATGTGTCCTCAGCTGAGAATATTTTCTTTGTTTGACTTATTGCGTTAAATAAATATATAGATTACATCAGGAGATTGCTGTTTTGATTCGACCTTTAAGCTCCGAGTTCTTCAGCTTTTTCCTACCCATTAGGCTCCAGCATATCTTAAAGATCTCATAGTACCTTATAAACCAACTAGAGCATTGCGCTCCCAGACTGCAGGGTTACTTGTGGTTCCTAGAGTCTCAAATAGTACAATGGGAGCCAGAGACTTCAGCTATCAAGCTCCTCTCCAGTGGAACCAGCTCCCAGCCTTTGAAATATCTGATCATTTGTGGGCTGCCAAGGTCAGCAGGTCAGGCTAACCGGGCCTCTGAAATCACATATTTAATGAAACACTCAAAGGGATAGGACAATTGCACAACATGCAAGATATTGACATGCAGTGTCAGCTGTCTGTGTAGGGATTTCTCAAGGGTGTGTGTGTGTGTGTGTGTGTGTTTATATGAGTCAGAGACTTTTGATATCCCTGCTGGCAGGATTGACCTCCATACAGCTCCCTTCAGCACAAGGTTCAACTTCAATTCGATCCAATTTGTCATTTGTGATGAAAGGGTCATTTTCCACTTAAAAAACTTTCTATATTCAGTTTGCTGCATGCTTTGAACCATGCAGATACTGATCATTAGTGGATACAGTAGCAAAGTTGTGGCAAAGAGAAGGATGATCTTTTAGATCCTTCTACCACATGAAAGGTTTCATATGTCTGAACAGAGTGCCAGGCAAAACATATAGTTAGGTTTACAGATCATATACCACTGTAGATAGGAGACTAATGCAAATATCACACTCTGTATTTGACCTGCTTTTGTTTCATAAATCAATAGGATATTATAGCTGACAACATAAACAGGTTGCTTAATGACTACAAAAACTGCTCTGTCACAATTACAGGGATACATTTATTGTGCTAGATTTATTCATGTATTTCTTGGTGCACATTCTGTTCAGAAGCTGGTGGTCTGCTGATCCCAGATCTGGCCAGGTTATCCTAGTGCAGCCATGATCCCTCATGACATTGTGCGTGCTGATGGTATGAACGCTTCTTCTCAATGTTTAGTTTTGACTTAGGGGAGAGAAAGCAGACCCGTCCCTGACGACCTGAGAGTTCTGGATGGTGTGTTATGCAGCAGAAGATCAGTTATAAACCAGCAGTAGTATTTTGAAGTCAATTCTTTGACAGACAGGAAGCCAGTGTAAAGACCTCAGATCTGGAGGGATGTGATCCACTTTCTGGGTGTTAATGAGGACTCGAGCAGCAGCGTTCTGAATCAGCTGCAGATCTAATAATACCAAGACTAAGATTTTGTCACTGTCTGTGTTTAAAGTTGTTGACGACTTTAACAAGAGTTGTTAAGTTGTTGTCAGTGCTGAGGTCTGGTTGACTAGAAGACATCAAAATAGTTGTTCAGTGCCAACAGGCTTTTCAACTGTTGAAAAACAGCATTTTCAATGGTTTTACTTAAAAATGGGCGGTTAGATATGGGCCTATAATTGTTCATTCGTGACGTGTCTTGATTGTTCTTTTTTAAGAGTGGCTTGATGACTGCAGTTTTCAGGGCCTGTGGGAAAACACCTGAGATGAGAGACATGTTTACAATTTGTAGACCATGCAATTTGAAACATAAAAAAATGCCTTTTTTGTGGAATATCAAGGCAGTAGGAGGAGGATTTCAGATGTTGTATAATGTCCTCCAGGTTATTATAGTTGAGCGGATAAAATTGTGTCATAGTATTTGAATTGATTTTAAGTGGACACAGGGACAGCACATATCGATGATGATGTCAGAGAAGAAGGATCACCTTGCATTTTTCAGTTCCAGATTATAAAGCAAAGTCTCTCTTTATAATTGTGATAATGAAGCTAGAAATTTGTTTCTCGCCACCTGCGTTCAGATTTTCAACAGTCTCTTTTCGCATTTCTTCATGGAGATTTTTTCTTAGTAGAGACAGCCTTCACCTTGGTGGGTGCAATGTCATCAATAACATTTGTAATTTTAGAATTGAAATGATCTTTCAATGATAATTCACTGGAGCTTTCAGTGATCAGTCATTCAGTCATCACAACCTTAGAAAAGTTCAGACCCTTGGAGATAATTAAGTCCAGAGAGTGCCCCTTATTGTGTGTGGGCTCAGTCACCTGCTGAGTCAGTCCATAGTTCTCAAGAACACAGTTCTTCAACCCCTCTGTCCTGGGGGTTGTCAATAGGGATGTTAAAATCACCAACAATAGCTACACGGTCAACGTCAATACAGACTATAGACAGCAGTTCAGTAAAGTCCTCACAAAGGTTGCACAGTATTCAGGTGGCCTGCAGATATTTAGGAACATAGCTCGATAGGAACAATTCGGCTGAAGAGCCACATATTCAAAAGAAGCAAAGCTGCCATAAGATATCTTCTGGCATTGAAGGGAATAGTGTCATAAGTCACGAGAATTTAATTGTTGACATAATTTTTTTACATTTTCAGTAGTGAGAATTAAGTTGTAGATATCATTAATTAAAATTGCAACAAAATTACATTATGGATATGTTGACTTGGAATTATAACACCTCAAAATGTAATTGTAGATATCTGTAATTGAGTTTGAATAGAAGGCAATGGTAAAGTTTGCAATTAAGTTATCTGCAAGATATCTAGAATGAACATTTACATTTGTAAGAAATTCATTGTTGATATCAAGAATGAATATTTTGACTATTGAGAAATAATTGCAGATGTCTTTAATCAAAATTATGGATATGTTATCTTGGAATTCTAACTAGTTGAAAAGTAACTGTTGATCTACAATTGCTATTACGACTACTGATTAATGTTAAAAGGGCTTTAGTGTAAGTATTTACTACATTACATTACATTAGAGTTCATTTAGCTGACGCTTTTGTCCAAAGCGACTTACAATAAGTGCAAACAATCATGAGAATACAACTCCGAACAGCAAGAATCTTGCAAATACATTATCTTCAAATAGGTGAAATCCTTTAAGTGCAGAACAATAGCTTCAAATAAGCCAAACAAAAGTGCAACATATCATATGTTTCTGATAGAAATGCTCCTGCTTTAAATGAAGCCCTCGTCCACATAAGATCAGTTTATGTCTTCAGTTACATTTAACGAATACAACAAGGCCCAAAATGATGATAAAGATATCAATATGAGGAATGTGCAATACTGTGCAACATGTTCTCTCTGGAGAGTACAGTCTGAAATATTCCTTGGAAACAGAGTATTATTTATTAGACTTTTATTCAAAAACATACATTAGCCTGCTTTCACTGCTCAATATATGTGATTGTCATTCATTAGAAACATTCAGTGCCCTGTGGTGATATCAAGGCTGTTTTAGAGGCTAAAAGCACAACACATGTGCGTCATAAACTGACAAATGAAATATTTGTTTTTTAGAATTAGGGAAAGCTTTGATCACAAGGGACAGTTTGCAGGAGATTTTATTTTGCCTTCTGTGCTGTTTTTGACGTCTGTATGCAATTTCAAGAGTGAGAGTTTAGCCTCCCTTAGCTTAGTTAATGGATATCTGTGGGAACAAGTGACAGTTCTGTTCAGAGGAAGAACAATATATCTCCCTTCCTGAAGATGTAATACCTTTTACTTGTTTGTAAAGTGTAAACTCTGCCACACTACTGTGTGCATTTGCTATAGTATTGTGCTGTTGATCCATGAGAACATCCACACTGGGATTATACAGTATATTTATTGCATAAATCTGTAAATGTATGACCATATCAGCAGGGCTAGAAGTAAATGGTAAATGGACCGCCCTAATCACGATTTTGGTCTATAAGACTTGATTTGACTATGAAGTATAGTGGAGTAAAGGTCTAAAGCAGCACAACATCCATCATTGTCTACCGCTTATCCAAGCATAACATTAAAATACTAAATCTGCATACCTCAAAAGTGTACATCAGTAAAGTACTAGAGTAAATGTACTTAGTTACCTTCCACCAGTGGTTATCTGTGTGTAAACACACACACATGTTGCAATACTCTACACTTGATGCCACACTCCCGGCTCTCCCCAGTGAACCCCGTGCTACTGACCTGCACGCAGCTGATGACGCTCTAGTCAATATTTGTGCAGGCAGATGGTGAGACCCAGGGCTAGCTGTTTATTAGCAAGGCCAAAACAAACACAGGTAAACAGCTGATGACGACAGCAGAGATGATACCAGCCTGTCAATCAGTCATGCTTCAGAAGAATTTTTCATTGATTCAATGTTGTATATATGTATCTCAAATTTAGACTTACCAGAGAGCCTCACCCACTTTGTCTCAAGGTTAAAGAAGCCTACACGCAAAAACACTGTGGAGAATAGTTGTGTGAAGAGAAGTATCCCCAAATCTGAAATACATCAATGGAAAAAATAAGTGTTCTTCATGGGTAACACACCTTTGGTTTTATGGTTTGTAAACTTAAGCCATTTTGGCCAGGGATAGGCTATGGCCAATGTTAAACAACCTTTCTGCAAATCGAAGTGTCACTTTCAGTAGAATGTTACGTCACTGAAGCTGAATCACCGAAGTTAACAGGGTCCTGTCCATAGACCAATCCTCTTCACCTTTTCCGATCAACTAGTCGAATGTCTAACTACTGTCACTCTCTAATCGGGCCTCCTTCTACTTATCTCTTCCTTCTACACCAGGTCACTTCATTAGCATCATTGCACTCACCTACACTGCTATTGTACTTACTTGTTATTTGCACTATTCTTATTTGCACAGCCTGAACCTTTTATACTGTTCAATGTTGTTACTGTACATATATGGTCATTCCATTACTGTTTGCACATACAACCTGCATTTGCTCTATGTTATATATTTATAGTAGTTTATAGCACCATTCAATGCACTTTCTGTATTTAATATAGCACTTTTTGAACTCCTTGTTGGATACTAACTGCATTTCATTGGCTTGTACATGTACTCTGCACAATGACAATAAAGTTGAATCTAATCTAATCTAATCTAATCTAATATTAACAAACATAGTACAACCAATGCTCTCTGGCCTTTTCATAATCATATGAAACACAGTAATAAGAAATGAATTCAGAATCGTTACAAGCTGCAGCTGGGAAAAGCAATGTGAGATACTGCTTGTTGTTCCAATGCACTCAAAGATAATTTAAAGTGTTCCCAAAATAACATTATAATCTTCAAGATTTTCACTAACTGCTTTGACTGGTTTTAGCTTGGCGTTCACAGGCAGCTGGTGCTGTATGTGTCCAGTGTTCCATGGTCCATGTGAGGGCATTTAGGGTGCACCAGCAGATATCTTAGATATCTTAATGCAGGGGTCGGGAACCTATGGCTCGCGAGCCATATATGGCTCTTTTGATAACGCAATATGTCTCGCAGACAATTTTGAGCTGACATTTAACATGATTAACAAGTAATAAATAATTATATTGTGTCATTTTAAAGTAAAACATTTAGCAGCGGATTTGTTTTTAGTTCTCCCCTCTCCTTTCCTCCGCTCCGTCTCTGGCTGTAGGTTAAGGTGTGTTCACACGTGTGTGCGTAGGGGGCGGAGCCCCGCCCGTCGCGAAACCGAGCAGAGGAGAAACTGCACAAAGCAAGCAGTAGACTGGGGGTGTCAAACTCAATCACAGAGGGCCAACATTAAAAACTGGGACTACGTCGAGGGCCAAACACGGTCCACATTTATTGAACAGGATACACATATTGGATAAAGTGCAAAAAGATACGGAACATATTTAAGTCAACTGCAAACGATTGTTGAGCAGTTCAATTGAAATATCTGAGCTGCAAAGTCGGCAAATGGTCTCAGTTGATCAGCAGAATGCTGTCGGGAACACAGCGGTGGAGATGGTTTGTCAGTGTTTGGAAACACGTAGTGACCAAAGTTTCCTTCTGCATCAGAGTCTCCCACAGGCAGCTTGGCTTATAAAGCTCTCACTGCATCAAACATGTCCGTGATCACACGGCCCTGAAGCCGCAGGTTTAACAGTGAGATGCTTCGTTATGTCGCACAAACAGGCCAGCTCACATCGTCCCAGAGATCTGTGGTGTGTTTCCCTTTGCTTTCCAAAAACTTTCATTCCATTCACATATTTAGTTACTTCCTCGAATGTATTTTCCCGTGGTTGTGCCATGCATTGATTTACCAAAACCGGCGGGCCAGTTATGACAGACATATGATATTTTCTCGCGGGCCGGATATAATTGCCTTGAGTTTGACACTCGTGCAGTAAACAGTGAAACGTGCACATAAATGAGATAAATAACGTAAGCGTTTAGTTTATTTAATAAAAGAGCACGTGTTCAATGAAACACTGATACTGCTATTAGTACTCGGAGAAGTGTTATTCTTAAAAAATGCACGCATAAAGTTGCATTCAAATCTATTAAATATATGGCTCTCAAGGAAATACATAAAAAAATATTTGGCTTTTATGGCTCTCCCAGCCAAAAAGGTTCCCGACCCCTGTCTTAATGTGTTGAGTGCCCCCTGGACATGATGCACCTCCCTTTTGAGATATTTCCTTCTGCAACAAAGCAGTAGATCAACTGACAGGCTGACATTGACTTCCATAAAAAAACAAGTTTTAATAAACCATCAAATCAAAATCAAATCAAATCCAAATTTATTTATATTGGCCAATATCACAAATTATACATTTGTCTCAGTGTCCTTTACAGACAATACAGGATACGACACCACAAGGAAAAACTTCCTAAAAGAAACCCCATAATTAAAGAGGGAAAAATGGAAGAAACCTCAGGGAGAGCAACTGAGGAGGGATCCCTCTCCCAGGACGGACAGACGTGCAATAGATGTCGTGTGTACAGGATAAACAACATAGTACAAATACAACATTTGACAGAAAATGATGTGTGTTGAAAAAGAGAAAGTTTGGATGAATCCAGGAAAATGTCAAAAAGGCTTCCCGGTGTCCAGCAGGACCAGGGCAGCAGGCGCAGCCACGATTCCTGATCCTGACGTAAACTTTATCAGTGGCAACCTGCCACATGAGAGACACAGAAACTCCGGGGATGATACCCCTGATGCTGTGTTAGTAACATACATTTACATAAATGCGGGCGTCCCGGTAGCCCATATAAAAAGGCTGAGTCCGTTGCCACAACGGCCACTGGGTCGAGTCCGACCTGCGGCCATTTGCTGTATGTCGTTCCCTTTCTCTCTCTCCCCCTTTCACAATCTGCACTTCCAACTATCATAAAAGCATGAAAAGCCCAAAAATATAACTTAAAAAAATGCATACAGATAGAGAGGGAGGGGAGGGGAGGAGAGAGGAAGAGAAGGAGAGCAGGGAGGTGTCCCCCGGCAGTCTAAGCCTATAGCAGCATAACTAGGGCTGATCCAAGGCAAACCTGAGCCAGCCCTAACTATAAGCTTTATCAAAAAGGAAAGTCTTTAGCCTACTCTTAAATGTGGAGAGGGTGCCTGCCTCCCGAACAAAAACTGGAAGCTGGTTCCACTGAGCTAAGAACTTTTAGGAGTTATTTCATCAAAGTTAAAATTAAACAAATATTTAAATGATAAATGTGTACAGTACAAACAGTTGTTGGATATCATAATCATTTAGTTTCCTTCAGAATCCTGTTTGAATCCTTTGAAAATATATGAATGAAAACATGAGGAATATCTCTGCAGTAAGGGCATGTTCCTACTGTGGAACACTGCATTGTTCCTCTTTAAGTTTAATTTGATAGATGTACAGTATCGTTAAAACAAGGAGAATCTAATCCAATCCAAACGCAGGATTCGGCCCTAAAAGACTAAGGTTAATATGTTGACATCGGACTATAGAAACACAAGCAGCACTTTGACAGAGATAGATAGATACTTTATTGATCCTGAGGAAAATTTAATTTAGATCCTATTCAGCTAATTCTTCCTGTGTTCTCTACTGGTTTGAATGGCAGAGATAATTAATAAATAAATACTAAAAGATAAATGCAGCAAAAGCATGTCATGCTTTGCTATAATTACAGGGCAGGGACCACCTGAGTCATGTTCCAGAGGGGGATGTCACATATCCAGCTTTCATGAAATGACACCAGAGCTTTACAGGATTGTGGTTCTCACTGAAAAAGCCGCCCTCTCAGGTATGTACACTATCTGTGTACCATCCACAACAGCAGCTGTTCTATATTGGGATACCTTCTAGTACACACGCAGCTATGAATATTGCAGCCGCTCTGAATGAGTGTTCAATAAACTTACATAACGTTCCAGCCACAGTCCCTTATTTCAGTCGTGATAAAAACTCCTTTCTATTACAATCTTTAAAAGCTGTCATTTGTCAACAGGCAGTGAACTCACCACTGACAACAGAAGGCCTGCTTTATGTCCAAACATAGGAGACATCTTTTCTGATGCCGAACAAGTCTGTTAATTATTCTCAGTTCACTTGGCCCAGCAGGTAATAGAAGCACCGTTACTGCCAATCAATCAGAATTAGATAGTAAGCATGCTGCTCATTAGTTATGATTGACGAGTTTATCCTGGTTTGTTGAAACTATGTAAAAGCCAGTGTGTTTCCAAATGATACAGATCAGTCTGCCTAATTCACTAGATTTCCCCATGTTCATTTGTTGATAAAAAACATTTTCCATGAAGAAACTTAGACTAAATTAAAAGTAAAACAAACAAACAAACAATATGATTAAAAGCATAATGAATAAAAGTGAAATGATAATGTAAACAACATGGACGAATGTCTTACTGAATTGTATCTTTCATTTTAGAATTGTTAAAGGTGCTCGAATCCAGGTTTTATTTGAACAATGGATCAAATGACTGCATGTAATGTGAAAGGTATCGTTCTACCACAAACTCTCAGCTATATTGTTTTTCAGCTCATCATTACAGTTTGTTTCAGTCCCACCGCTCTAGTAAACCCAATTTCCAGCAGCAGACTGCAGTTTGCACTGAAAATGCTGTAATATAGCCACCGTACACTACCTCCCCAACATCAAACAGCAGACAGACAGTTGGAGACTAGCTGGTGAGCGTAGTGGAGCATTGACTGCAGCAGTGGTCAGAGACAGATATTTCCTTCAGGAGTTGGTGGAGAACAAAACAGAGCTAAGAGACTGAATATTGGACTGACATTCATCAGGTGGCACGAATACAACAAAACATGAATGCTACTATTCATTACATATATTGTACCATTCTTTCATATTTCCAGACATTACCTACTGTGTGGAGGTTTGGGGAAATACATACGAAACAAACACAAATCCGATCTATGCTATGCAACAGAAGAGACCTATAAGAATTGTAAACTGAGCTGTTTATCATGAACCACCAACACACCATTTATAAACTCAAATGCTCTCAAATTTAGAGATTTGGTGGACTAAAACTGCACAATTATTGTATAAAGTAAAAGAATCGGATGCTTCCAGAGGCTCTTCCAAATGAAGAGAAACTAAGATAAAAACAATGCAAAACTAAGATGTATGACAAAAAGGAAATGACAATGTACTTAATAGATTTAAAAATGAAATAAGATGATTCCGTATACATTTAATAAAAATTGTACAAAATAATTAAAAAGTAGTAAGCTAAGGCTTCAGCTAACAACTATTCAGTCACTTCAAAAGTAATGACTCACTGTTGTTAATTTGATGTTTTGTATGTGTATTAGAGTTGTATGATATAATAAATGACAAATACACTTTTAGCTTCTTGTCTCAAGCTAAACTCAGGCACTGAATAGAATTTTAGTAAACAGGTAAGTGAATAGAGTTTCTGAATGATGTGCTCTGCAGTAGACGGCAAAGGAAGCTGCAACCATGGGTGTCAAGGTATGGCAGGAATATTTTAATTTAATTAACACCTGACATTTCCTGCAATAAAGAGTCTCTAATCATGACCAATAAACTCATTGTTTAACTATAAAGCTCAGTTCATATTGCACTACATATTAATGTGTTTCCCACAGGATCTTGCGAGACTGCATTGGGTGGACCTCGGACCCTCTCAAGGTTGTCGCCCTGGTTAAGTTAAATGCATCATTCTGGTGCACTCTGAGAGCAAAGATACATGTTTAGCTACCAGAGGAGCTGCTGTTCCTTCACCTAGCAGGGGGTTGGTATCTGGGTACCAGGGAGGTGGGTAAAAGCTGTGGAATGGGGGGAGCTGCCAGTGTTGGAGGGAGTTGGTGCTGTGGCAGAAGGGCAGAGGGTAGGCGTCGGGACAGCAGTATGGGAAAAGCTGTTGTTTGCAACCTCCTTCATTCTCAGAGTCTGGGCTTGTAGTGTGGCGTTCTCCTCCTCCAGCTCACATATGGCCTGTGTCAACTATCTAAGTCTCTTCTAGGCCTCCTTCAGCTCTGTGCTGGTTTCTTGGTTCTCCCACTCAGCTCTGTGATGGCCTCAGGCTGTCCTGCTTTAGCTGTTGTTGCTTCAGTCTCTGGGACCTCTGGGACTGCTATGTTTCCTCTTATAGCGCTGCAGCTGGTACTGGGTCACTCTTTCTCAGCCTCTGCAGTCATCTTGTGGAAGAGTTTCTCAAATGAGTTTAGGCTTGCCTCATTTCCCTGTTCTAGCACTGTTCTTCACTTATTTTCTCTCTGTTTCTTTCTCTCAAACACAGACTTTACCCCCTAACACTCCTTACATAACTGCTGGTGTGAGCACAAATAACAGTTAACAAATATGCTAAACCATTGTAGATCCAGTTTAAGATCCACAGGATCTATCACAACTACTACACGACAACAACAACTACTAATACTAATAATCAGGATAATAATGACGATGATGATAAGACATGTGGAGTACACAGATAGTATAACTCATGATCATAATAATTCAAACACATTACTTTGAGTACTTCATTTGCATAATGAAGTCTGTTTAGTATAGTTTTGAGCACAGTGACCTTTAATCCAGTCTGATGAGAGATGAGGGAGTTAAAAGCATCAAAGCGTCAGTGGTGCGGGGAGCACTGGGATCGGATTACTGCTTGTGTCTGTGGACCGGGATATCATGGTACGTTAACTTGCTGTTGACTGAGCTATACAATTTCACTGCAGCAAGTTCTGACACTGTATAGGCACACAGGCTATCATATTCACTGTGACTAAATGGAAATAGAGACAAATGGAAAAAAATAATGTACTGCTTTTGGAATAATTTTCGAGCAACACAAGTTCCTCATTAAGCAGAGAAAGTGCCATACGCATATAAGCAGCTGAAAGGTGGCTGGGGCTCCAAACAACCCGAACGAAAGAGTCACAAATTGGTATACATGGAATCGGAGTTTCGGGCTTCCGGTGGAATCGCAATGCATGCTGGTGTGGCGGGCATAGAAAAGTGAGCACCAACTCTACAAGGGCCGCCATATTGGATTTCTTCTCTACGTGTTTACATTGTATTTAGCTTATTCTTCAAGCGTGTTTTTACTTTTGGGGTTTGATTTGTAAACAAACCTACTACTCTACAATGAGTTCTGAACTACTTTCTTATGATGAGGTTCAGATGTGGAAAGTCGAAGCTTTGAAGGAATTTTGCCGCAAGCGGAATTTAAAGGTTTCAGGAACAAAACTTGAGCTTATTGCCAGGGTGTTTGCTGCATCAGAGATGGGCATTGAGGAGCAACCAACAGCTAAAGAAAGAATTTCAATCACAGAAAAAGAAAAGACTAAGCTTTTAGTTATGCCAAGTGGCGTTTCAGTGCCTGATCCCTTGACATTGCAGGATGACTGGGTCAATGAAAACAACAGCATGACTTCTTGGCCGCCGATATACCTCAGCGATATAAAATTATTTTTAATGTCTGACCACCTAGGGATGATGTCGAGTTTCATAAACAAACTTTGAACGAATACAAAGAAGGCAGTAGGGGACTCCGTAGTCTTGCTGGGAGACTTCAACGCACACGTGGGAAACGATGGAGACACCTGGAGACGCGTGATTGGGAGGAAGGGCCTCCCTGATCTAAACCCGAACGGTCGTTTGTTGTTGGACTTCTGTGCTAGCCATGGAATGGCCATAACAAACACCATGTTCGAACATAAGGATGCTCATAAATGCACGTGGTACCAGAGCACCCTAGGCCAAAGGTCAATGATTTTGTAATCGTATCATCTGATCTGAGGCCGCATGTTTTGGACACTCGGGTGAAGAGAGGGGCGGAGCTGTCGACTGATCACCATCTGGTGGTGAGTTGGATCAAGGGGTGGGGGAAGACTCTGGACAGACCTGGTAAACCCAAACGGGTAGTGTGGGTGAACTGGGAACGTCTGGAGGAAGCCCCTATCCTGGGGATCTTTAACTCACACCTCCGGCGGAGCTTTTCAGACATCCCTGTGGAGGTTGGGGGCATTGAACCTGAGTGGGCGATGTTCAAAACCTCTATTCCTGAAGCTGCGGTGATGAGCTGTGGTCTCAAGGTCTTAGGTGCCTCAAGGGGCGGTAACCCTCGAACACTGTGGTGGACCCCGGTGGTCAGGGAAGCCGTCCGACTGAACACACACACGTAGAGGGTCACACACACGTACACACGTCACAGGTGTACTGTCACATGTACACAGGGTCACTCATACACAGGGTCACACACACGTACAGGGTCACACAAACACAGGGTCACACACGGTCAGGGTCACACACTCACACGTACAGGGTCACACACACACGTACAGGGTCACACGTACAGGGTCACAAACACATAGGCTCACACACATACAGGGTCTCACACACATACAGGGTCACACACTTACAAGGTCGTACACACACGTACAGGGTCACACACACACGTACAGGTTCACACACACACACACGTACAGGATCATACATACACAGGCTCACACACATACAGGGTCACACACTTACAAGGTCGTACACACACGTACAGGGTCACACACACACGTACAGGGTCACACACACACGTACAGGGTCATACACACAGGGTCAAAGACGTAGATGGTCACACAAACACAAACACACACACACACGTACATGGTCACACACACACGTACATGGTCACACACACACAAACGTACAGGGTCACACACACACAAACGTACAGGGTCACACACACACGTACACATGTCTCAGGTGTCTGTGTACACTGTGACATGTACACAGGGTCACACATACATGTACAGGGTCACACTTACACAGGGTCACACATGTACAGGGTCACAAACACACGTACAGGGTCACACACACACGTACACACGTCACAGGTGTCTGTGCACACTGTGACATGTACACGGGGTCACACATACACAGGGTCACACACACATGTACAGGGTCACACGTACACAGGGTCACACACAGACACGTACAGGGTCACACACACACGTACAGGGTCACACACACACGTACATAGTCACACACACACGTACAGGGTTACACACACAGGCACAGGGTCACACACACACGTACAGGGTCACACACAAACGGTCAAAGTAGTAGATGGTCACATAAACACACACACACACGTACAGGGTCACACACACACGTACACATGTCTCAGGTGTCTGTGTACACTGTGACATGTACACAGGGTCACACATACATGTACAGGGTCACACGTACACAGGGTCACACACGTACAGGGTCACACACACACACGTACAGGGTCACACACACACGTACATAGTCACACACACACGTACAGGGTTACACACACAGGCACAGGGTCACACACACACGTACAGGGTCACACACAAACGGTCAAAGTAGTAGATGGTCACACAAACACACACACACACGTACATGGTTACACGCACACGTACATGGTCACACACACACGTACAGGGTCACACACACACGTACACACGTCTCAGGTGTCTGTGTACACTGTGACGTGTACGCAGGGTCACACATACATGTACAGGGTCACACGTACACAGGTTCACACACGTACAGGGTCACACACACACGTACAGGGTCACACACACATACAGGGTCACACACACACATACATGGTCACACACACACGTACAGGGTCACACACACAGGGTCAAAGACGTAGATGGTCATACAAACACACACACACACACGTACAGGGTCACACACACACGTACACACGTCACAGGTGTCTGTGTACACTGTGACATGTACACGGGGTCACACATACACAGGGTCACACACACACGTACAGGGTCACACGTACACAGGGTGTCACACATACACACACGTACAGGGTCACACATACACAGGGTCATACACGTACAGGGTCACACACGTAAATGCTCACACACACACACACACACACACAGGGTCACAAGTTCACACACGTACAGGGTCACACACACGTACAGGGTCACACACGTACAGGGTCACACGTACAGGGTCATACACACACAGGGTCACACACGTACATGCTCACACACACACACACACACAGGGTCACAAGTTCACACACGTACAGGGTCACACACACGTACAGGGTCACACACGTACAGGGTCACACGTACAGGGTCATACACACACAGGGTCACACACGTACATGCTCACACACACACACACATTCAGGGTCACACGCACACACACGTACATAGTCACACACACACGTACAGGGTCACACACACACACGTACAGGGTCACACACAAACGGTCAAAGTAGTAGATGGTCACATAAACACACACACACACACACACACACACACACACGTACATGGTCACACACAGACACGTACAGATTCACACACTCACGTACAGGGTCACACACACACACGTACATAGTCACACACACACGTACAGAGTTACACACACAGGCACAGGGTCACACACACACGTACAGGGTCACACACAAACGGTCAAAGTAGTAGATGGTCACACAAACACGTACATGGTCACACACACACGTACAGGGTCACACACACACGTACACACGTCTCAGGTGTCTGTGTACACTGTGACATGTACGCAGGGTCACACATACATGTACAGGGTCACACGTACACAGGTTCACACACGTACAGGGTCACACACACACGTAAAGGGTCACACACACACATACATGGTCACACACACACACGTACAGGGTCACACACACAGGGTCAAAGACGTAGATGGTCATACAAACACACACACACACGTACAGGGTCACACACACACGTACACACGTCACAGGTGTCTGTGTACACTGTGACATGTACACAGGGTCACACATACACAGGGTCACACACACACGTACAGGGTCACACGTACACAGGGTGTCACACATACACACACGTACAGGGTCACACATACACAGGGTCATACACGTACAGGGTCACACACGTAAATGCTCACACACACACACACACACAGGGTCACAAGTTCACTCACGTACAGGGTCACACACACGTACAGGGTCACACGTACAGGGTCACACACATACAGGGTCTCACACGTACATGCTCACACACACACATTCAGGGTCACACGCACACACACGTACAGGGTCACACACACGTTAAGGGTCACACACACACGTACAGGGTTACACACACACGTACAGGGTCACACACACACGTACAGGGTCACACATACACAGGTTCACACACACAGGTACAGGGTCACACACACACGTACATGGTACACACACGTACAGGGTCACACGTACAGGGTCATACACACACAGGGTCACACACGTACATGCTCACACACACACACATTCAGGGTCACACGCACACACGTACATGCTCACACACACACACACACACGTACAGGGTCACACACACGTACAGGGTCACACACAAACACGTACAGGATCACACATACACAGGGTCACACACATACAGGGTCTCACACGTACATGCTCACACACACACATTCAGGGTCACACGCACACACACGTACAGGGTCACACACACGTTAAGGGTCACACACAAACAGGGTCAAAGACGTAGATGGTCACACAAACACACACACACACACACGTACATGGTCACACACACACGTACATGGTCACACATACATGTACAGGGTCACACATACACAGGTTCACACATGTACAGGGTCACACACACAGGTACAGGGTCACACACACACGTACAGGCTCACACACACAGGGTCAAAGACGTAGATGGTCACACACACGTACACACGTCTCAGGTGTCTGTGTACACTGTGACATGTACACAGGGTCACACATACATGTACAGGGTCACACATACACATACAGGGTCACACACACACGTACATGGTCACACACACATGTACAGGCTCACACACACAGGGTCAAAGACGTAGATGGTCACACAAACACATACACACACGTACAGGGTCACACATACACAGGGTCATACACGTACAGGGTCACACACGTACATGCTCACACACACACACACAGGGTCACAAGCTCACACACGTACAGGGTCACACACACGTACAGGGTCATACGTACACAGGGTCACACACGTACAGGGTCACACACACACGTACATGGTCACACACACACGTACAGGGTCACACACACAGGGTCAAAGAAGTAGATGGTCACACAAACACGTACAGGGTCACACACATACATACAGGATCACACGTACACAGGGTCACACATACACAGGGTCATACACGTACAGGGTCACACACGTACATGCTCACACACACACACAGGGTCACAAGCTCACACACGTACAGGGTCACACACACGTACAGGGTCATACGTACACAGGGTCACACACGTACAGGGTCACACACACACGTACAGGGTCACACACACAGGGTCAAAGAAGTAGATGGTCACACAAACACACACACGTACAGGGTCACACACATACATACAGGATCACACGTACACAGGGTCACACATACAAAGGGTCACACATACACAGGGTCACACACACACACGTACAGGGTCACACGTACACAGGGTCACACACACACGTCCAGGGTCACACGTACACTGGGTCACACTTGTACAGGGTCACACATACACAGGGTCACACACACACACACGTACAGGGTCACACGTACACAGGGTCACACACACACACACGTCCAGGGTCACACGTACACTGGAACACATACGTACAGGGTCACACACACACAATGTGTGCACTCAAAAGAGTTTTAAGATTTTAAGGGGGAACTAAGAATTATTATTGTGCACAACTTTGACATAACTCATATTAGAATATGTAAAATACTTGGGAACTTGTTATCCTTTGGGCCTCACAAGAAAGGTAATTTAGAATTATGATTGTTATAAATCCTAACTATGATTTTTGAACGGCATAGGTCTTTAAAAAAAATTAAGTGACTGAGATGCAAGCACAAGAAAACACCAACAGGTTCACTTTTAGTTACATACACCATTTTTACTAAACACTACAATTACAACATTTTACAAACAAGACAAGAGGGAAAGCGAAAACTATTACACAAGACATGAAGGACTCAAATGAATGATGACATGATGACATAAGATGACAAACAGTAAGTCAACCCAACAGCTTTATTCTCAGTTGCCAATTGAAGTCACAAATTCTGAAAGCACTAAGGTTTAAAGCAAGTGGGTGAATTTTTTGTAGAAATACTCACTTGCTTCCTGTGTTGGCTTCTTGTGGAGAAGGGACTTAGATGTGCCAGGGTAAGAAGCTGGAGTCTGGATCCCGTAATGATGAGTAAGTCGGCTGGTCCGGGTTTGAGAAGTTCACATTGGAAGAACTCCTGGTGTAAGCACTCCTAGTTTTCATTCTTAACTCATAACAATTCTCTTTATTTTGAGGCTTCACCTCCAATTGTTCCAAATCTTCAGACTAGAAAAGAGCAAGCTTCCACCAAAAAGGAGCATTAAAAGCAAGAATAGTTTAAAAGCAGAAAGGCAAAGAGAACTCCAAACTTAGCCTAAACATTTCTATGTAAATGGACTGCATTTATAGCGCTTTTCCAATTTTTTGCATGTCACACACACCTCACCTCACACACACACACACACACACACCTCACACACACACCGGTGGCCATCGGGAGCAATTTGGTTTCAATATCTTGCGAGGACACTTCGACACTGGGGATGGAACCACAGACCCTCCAACCACTGGAAAACCACTCTACCTCCTGAGCCACAGCCACTCCTAAGGAGTGATTTAGGGAACTTCTCAGAGCAACACTGTGCAAGGAAGAGACAGAAAGTTATACCTTAGTGAGGAGGTGAGGTTGACCCCATTGGTAGGTTTTAAAAAGGTGTGATTGGTTGATCAAAAAATAGAAATGCACTCTCAGCGATAATGGCCTATATACAGTAAGAAGCAGTGTTGGTTGAAATCTACCATAAACCAGTGAACAAGCCATTTTCTCCTCGGTTTAAGAAACTCTTAAGCATCTTAAAAGTCCCCCCCCTCACAGTTTTTCACCTTACCATCTCTCTTAAAGCAAAGATGCTTTGTGAATAACGTTCATCTTTATCAGGATCTATTCTGAACTCTAAAGGAAAAATCTTAAGAAATGTCATAATTCTAATCATTTTCTTAGAATTCTGTTACTGGGAGCAACTCTTTGTACCAGGAACTCCTGGTCTGCCTGCCCAGAAGATGCATCCTGGCCAATCTCCGGAATTGCAGAGTTCTGGAAGGCAGATACAGTCCCCCACTGTTTGTGGACAGGCAGGTTCAACTATTGAACACTGGTACTCTTTAAAATCAAGATTGTTACAATTGCATGATTTCTAATTTTGCATTTTTACTAAACAATGACATTAGTGTTATCAAGATGGTTGAATTAATTAGTGGTACATTTCCTATCTTTCCCATCCTATTTGCACATTCCTCTCAAGGTGGATTTATTTAATAGTTAAATGTTAATATAAAAAATACTTCCAACTTGAGAAAAAACATTGTTTTGATTAGATAACCAAAATATGATTCAGCAGCAAATAGTCATCGGTGACAGTGGGCCTACTAATACTACTGTATATTTATTTAGATCAGGCTAAACTGGTACAAATTTGTACTGTTAACTATCAGAAACTTCTTTGTTGGTGAATTCAATGGTTCACATCTGTGTTCATGAGGGCCCATTATGTGGCTGTGGCTGTCCGCAAAACAGTTTCTTTATTTTTGAGTGTGTAAACTGGCTGCCAAATTCCCAGGCCCAATGGACCAGGAACATTTGGCATGGGGCTTGTTGTGGCAGGGTCTGCGTTTGAAGGATGAACACTGACAGTGAGTGGAAGCAGGAATGGGACAATGGACCTTTATTCTTGGGGCTGTTTTTTTCCTCCGTCTGCCTGAGGTAGTGGTATAGTTCAGTGTACAAAGCAAGAGCCCCATTCTGTCCTATCACCACGGCAGAGGGGGCCCTAATGAGGTCTCATGGGAGGTGTAGTGTTTTTATTAATGTGATGGCATGTCAGGCTGCAGAGATATGCCATGTCAGCCAAGCTTGGCTCACGTGTGTTCTGAAATGGTTTTCCTTTGTACTTCTGATGTAAGTGGGGCAGAAGGATATGAGGTCAACGGTACTCAAGAAATGTGAATGAGCTGCATTAGTGTAAATGTGTTTGTATGGGTGCACTTTAACTTTCTGCTGACATTCATGGATGCATTCATGTATTTAACTGGCTGAGTGAATACAGTGACCTGCCAGGCACCAAAGACATTGGATTTATCCTCTATGCAAATTTCATGGCAATCCATCCAAAAGTTGTTGAGACATTTCAGTATAAACCCAAAAGGTCAACATCATGTGGCATTACAGGAGAAGTCAAGGGATCACCAGAGTCCTTAACATTCATCCTTTGAGGATCTTGCCTAAGACCATATCTATATATAAAATCCTTCCACGAGTTGGCTGATTCGTCTGGCTTCGTGACATGAAACAGTGGTTTCTCGCTTGACAGCAGGGGGGACTGACAATTAGCCAATCAGCATCACAGGAAGTGTTATCAAGCTATGCTGAACCAAGCAGAAGTAAAATCTTGAATTTGATATGACCCCCTTGATTAATAAATGTATTTTTACATCGACAACATGTCTTCTCAATATCGCCCGACATCAAAGTTGGTTTTGACTTGGCTGTGCTCCACTCTTAAAACCCCAGCTAAACCAGTATGCTGGTAAGGCAATACATCAGTGTTAAGTTAAAATGCTTCAAGATTCAGTCGGATATGTTGGTCTTTAGTGATTGGTTCTGGAAAATGGAATTCATCGCCATACGGAAGTCGGTTAGAGTGGAGGCAATGTGAGACTGAAGATGGAAATTAGTTGACAATTCTGTCTAGTATCAGGTAACTGGGGACCATGCATATTTGTACAAAATATCATTGGAATCCATTTCAAGTTGTTGACATAATTCAGTCTGGACCAAAGTGGTGAATTGAACAACCCAGCCTAAATGTCCTAAAAACGACAACTCTTAAGTCGACATATTTCTAAGTTAACTGCTCTTAGAAACTGTGTCAGTAGCATATTTTGTCGACTTAATATGTGCATTCATATCATTTAAGGTATATTTGCTTTGAGTTTTAAGCCCTAGGAAGGTGAAGCATACTCCATGTTCACAGATGGATCATTCCCACACACCGTCACTCAAATCCAATCAAATGTATTTGTATAGCCCAATATCACTAATTATACATTTGTCTTACAGATTGTACAGGTTACGACACCCTCTGTCCTTAGACCCTCGCATCGCACAAGGAAAAACTTCCTAAAAGAATCTCTTATCTCTTATAAAGTTTCCTGTCTGTATTACGGTGTTTATTACTTGTTCCATCTCCAGAGCTTTACAACATAGCACTTCCTGGTGTATGATGTAGTGATACACCGTCAGCTCACCTGCACAGTTCTCCCGCTGCATCTTCTCCCGCATCATCTTCTCCCGCATCTGCACTAATCCGCTCTTCATCACATCGCAGGCTTCCGTTTGTCGCCAGTCCCGTCAGTTTCATTTCATTCACACATTTAGATACTTCCTCAAATATGTATTTTCCCCTGGTCGTGCCATGCCTTGATTTAATTACCAAAACCAGCGGGCCAGTTATGATCGAAATATGATATTTGTGGCCTTGAGTTTGACACCTGTGCACTAGACACAGAAACGTGCACATAAATTAGATAAATAACATAAGCGTTTAGTTTATTTAATAAAAGAGCACCTCTTCAATATTAAATAGTGAGTTGTGAATATAAAAATAAATAATATCAGAGGGGGGCTCGGAAAGAGCCAGACCTCCCATCACTAGTATGAACAGTCTGACTCGTTACCATGGGAACCTAAATAAAAACATGCATGCCATGATTGATCACTGGAGAGATGCTGTAATCAGTCAGGAACATAGGATCATGGTATTGTTTTTGTTGTGCGTGATTATTTATACTTAACTAAAAATATTGAAGGCTTGAAAACGGCTTCGTCTCTTTTGTCCCAGGTTGATTGTGCCCCTCTGACAAAACACTTGGCCCCAGCCAGGCCCCCCTAGTGATATTGGTCTAGAACCGCCACTGCCAGGCAGAAGGTAGGTCTTGGCCCATGCAGAGGATCAGGAATCAGACGAGGCAGGCAGGTCGTCAGCAGGAAATCAGTCCGGAACGACGTGCTGGAGAGTCTTGCATGAGTCGAAGAAAGGCTTAAGTACTGGCTTGATTGGCGATGAGATGCAGCTGGAGCCCAGGTGAGCTGATGAGTGGCTGGCTGGTTTGGTGGGATGAGTGGAAAAGTACTGAGGGGCAGCAGGAAAGGAGAGAAACAGACCGTGACACAGTTTCTGTTTAAGTGCAAAACATCCAATTACATTTTTATAATATCTCCCAGAATTAATTCACAGGTGTCGCTTTCACATTTCTTTTATACATTCAGTGTTCTACTTTCAGCAACATTCTACACATTTCCACCTGTGTAAGAGTGAATCAGTGCTTCTATAATGTCAAAGTGTAAGTTAAAGCAATGTTATTCTGTATTTAAAGCAAATATCTAAAGTCTAATATGTAATTATTCAAGATCTTGCACACTTAATTTGAACACAGCTATCACTCAAAGAGAAATACAATTTTTTCCAAAATAAACCCGTAAACTATATCTGTGCGACAACAGCCAACCCTGTGATATCTGAACTTGCCGACAGTGGTGGAATATCAAAGAATTTCTAAAGTTCGACAGAACTGCTTAAAACAATATCAAAACCTAACATGTAAAATACAGATAGAGTATAGCAGCAATGAAGACACATAGCATTCAGTTCATCATCCAAGTCTCTTAAATTGCATCCACGATTCCCTCACGTGCGTCTTTTTCTTGTGTCTTAGTCCCTCCCATCAGCGATGCATGGAGAGAAACCATGCGAGGAGAGAGGAAATGAGGAAATGTGCTTTTAGAGAAATGAGTGGTCCTGTCCTCTGAAGATTTACGTGAAGCGTCTGTTTCTGATCATGTCAGGACAGACAGACGAGGACCCGGGATCACACACACACACACACACACACACACACACGGGTAATGACGTAACCCACCCTGGCTCCCTCTGTCGAGAAGGTCCTGGGCTGTAATGCGAACTGCACTCGGCAGCTGGTCAGGAAGGCTCGGATCTGTCAAAACGTTCCGGATGGCCAATCTTCGGTTCTGGAGGCGGTACTGCCGGATCTGCAGCGTTGGACCCTGAAGCAGCTGGAGAAGACACAACAGCGGGATGGAGTAGGGCAGACGGTACTGGAACAGACGAAGCAGGAGTGGCCGCATTGGTGAGTAGCAGCAGGGCTTGGACTAGTAGTTGTTGCTGTTGAAGCTGTTGCTGCTGTTGTTGAATGTGTTGTTGCTGTTGGTTAAATTGTTGTTGTTGGCTGAGTTGGAACAGGGAAGCGATATCGCCGGTCATCCGATTGATGTCTCCCTCAGTGCGTTCCAGTCGCTGTAGGACAGACATCTCAGTCTCTACCTGCATGCTGGTCTGGGCTTGCGCTGGGTCCATGATGGTCAGATCATTCTGTCAGGACAGACAGACGAGGACCCAGGAGCGCAATTTCGGGATCAAGGATTTATTGAAACACACACACACACACAACAGGGCCGAATGAGGCACGGCAGTAGTACAGTTCAGGGATATTCAAAACTCGTAGTCGTAAGGCGGAAGGCAAGTCGGGTTTACCGGGGCTGGAGATCAGAGTAGTAGTAACAGGTCCGGGATCACAGATCAGGAGTCAGAGTTGAAAACAGACAGGCAGGGTTCCGATGCAGGCTTGCAGACGATCTGACAAGTGTGGACTGAAAAACAGGGCTTTCTATACAGGGCATGATGAGGGGTAAATGCAGTGCAGCTGGTAGGTTAACGAGGGTGGAGAGGGTGGAGAGCAGAGACAGGTGGAGGTAATCAGACAGAGTAGAGAGAGCAGGGAGCAGAGTGGCACATAATTGAAAAACAATTAGTGGTGTTACCAGGCAGGGAGAGGGCTCATGACAGGACCCCCCCCCCCCCCCCCAAGGGACGGCCCCAGAAGTCCCCAAGAAACACCACCAAGCCGGGCGGGAGGAGGGGGAGCCGGCGGAGGGTCAGAATTCCTCTGAGAGGTCAGAGTCCATATCCTCAGCGGCACCGTCTCCATCAGAAGACTCGACATCCGAGGGCCCCAGCTCAGAACCAGGTTCAGGGTCAGGATTAGACACCGGAGCAGGGGCAGCAGGGCCTGGAAGTGGATCTACATGGCAAGAAGCCCTGTGCCGACCCCGTCGGAGAGATGGCTGGTCAGGGTGTTGGCGATGGAATTCAGTGATGAGGGCCGGATCCACAATTCTTCCAGCGGGAACCCAAGCCCTCTCTTCAGGACCATAACCCTCCCAGTCCACCAGATATTGGATGCCCCTACCCCTTCGTCGAGAGCGGAGCAGTCGCCGGACCGTGTAGACAGAGCCACCGTCGAGGAAGCGCGGAGGAGGAGGCGGTGGTGGGCTCTCATGTACAGGTCTGAGCTTGGAGACGTGGCAGGTGGGATGTACCTTCATGGTCTTGGGTAGCAGTAGTCGGACCGCCGTAGGGCTGATGACCCTCTGTATGGGAAAGGGTCCAATGAAGCGAGGCGCCAGTTTCCGCGACTCCACCCACAGTGGTATATCTCGAGCCGACAACCAGACCTTCTGTCCGACATGGTAAACTGGTGCTGGGGTCCTCCTCCGGTTGGCTCCGATAGCATAGCTTGCACTGGACTTCAGGAGTGTGGCACGAGCCTGGGCCCATGTGCGGCGGCAGCGGCGGGCATAGGCGAGCGCAGAGGGACGGGTAGCATCTCCCTCCTGACTGGTAAACAGAGGTGGTTGATATCCATAAACACATTGAAAGGGGGAGAGTCCGGTGGCAGAACTGGAGAAGAAGAGAAGATGTTGGGCCCAAGCACAGGGGTTGCGTGAGGTCACACACCTCAGTGCCTTCTCCAACTCCTGGTTCATGCGCTCCGTTTGACCATTCGACTGTGGGTGGAATCCCGATGACAGACTGGCGGTGGCCCCAAGAAGGTTGCAGAATTCCTTCCAGAAGGCCGCAGAGAATTGAGGGCCTCGGTTTGACACAATATCCCTGGGCAGACCATGGACTCGAAACACATGTTCCAAGACCACCCGGGCGGTCTCCTTTGCAGTTGGCAGCTTTGGGAGGGGCACGAAGTGGGTCATTTTACTGAAGCGGTCAACGATGGTGAGGATGACAGTGTTTCCTTCAGATTGCGGAAGGCCCGTAACGAAGTCCAGGGAGATATGGGACCCGGGTCGCATGGGCACTGGCAGAGGCTGGAGTAACCCAGCTGGGGGCTGACTGGGGGTCTTGTGCTGGTTGCAAGTGGGGCAAGCTCTAACAAACTCCTGGATATCTTTCCTCATCAACGGCCACCAGAAACGTTGGGAGAGCAGATGGAGGGTGCGTGTGATTCCGGGGTGACAGGCCAGGCGAGAGTCGTGCCCCCACTGAATCACCTGAGATCTCAGATCTGCTGGGACAAAGAGACGGTTAGAGGGGCATGCACTGGGGCTCGGCTGGTTCCGGATGGCTTCTCTGACCTGCTCCTCAATGTCCCAGGTCAAGGCTGCAACAACACAGGGGCTTGGGAGGATGGTTGTCGGCTCCTCATTGGATGCCTCATCCTTCTGAAACATCCTGGAGAGTGCGTCGGGCTTGATATTGCGGGAGCCAGGACGGTAGGAGAGCGTGAAGTTAAAACGGGTGAAGAATAATGACCACCGACGCTGGCGGGAGTTCAGCCTCCTGGCTGTCTGGATATACTCCAGGTTTTTATGGTCTGCCCAGACCACAAACGGAACTTTAGACCCCTCCAACCAGTGGCGCCACTCCTCGAGGGCGAGCTTGACGGCCAGTAGCTCGCGGTTGCCGATGTCGTAGTTGCATTCTGCCGGAGTCAGTCTACGGGAGTAAAAGGCACAGGGGTGCATCTTGCCTTCCTCTGCTGCTCGTTGGGAAAGCACCGCTCCAACTCCTACATCCGAAGCATCCACCTCCACCACAAACTGCCGTCCAGCGTCAGGCATTTGGAGAATAGGGCCTGAGGTGAAACGAGCTTTGAGGGTCTTGAAGGCTCTGTCAGCGGCTGCTATCCACTGAAACGGCTGTTTCACGCTGGTCAGCGCAGTGAGTGGTGCTGCCACTGTGCTGTAACCCCGGATGAATCTCCTATAAAAGTTGGCGAACCCCAGGAACTGCTGCAGTTTTTTACGGGTCTCTGGAACCGGCCACGACATCACAGCAGACACCTTTGCAGGATCCATTTGAACGCTGCCTTCGGTCACCACATAACCCAGGAATGAGACAGACTTGGCGTGGAACTCGCACTTCTCTGCCTTCACGAAGAGAGAGTTCTCCAGCAACCGGCGTAGAACCAACTGGACATGGTGAGTGTGTTCTGTCTGAGTCTTTGAAAAGATCAAAGGTAAACGAAAACAAACTTATTGAGCATGTCTCTGAGGATGTCGTTTACCAACGCCTGGAACACTCCTGGGGCATTGGTGAGACCGAGCGGTATGACGAGTTATTCGTAGTGTCCTGTTGGAGTGTTGAACGCAGTCTTCCACTCGTCACCCTCTCTCATCCGCACCAGATAGTAGGCATTCCGCAGGTCTAGCTTGGTGAACACTGTGGCCCCTTGCAGCAGTTCAAAGGCAGAGGATAACGATTCTTCACTGTAATGTCGTTCAAGCTCCGGTAATCGATGCACGGACGGAGAGAGCCATCCTTCTTTCCGACAAAGAAGAATCCCAGCTCCCGCGGGGGAAGATGATGGACGGATTATGCCGGTGGTCAGTGAGTCGTTTATGTAGTCCTCCATGGCTTTTCTTTCTGGGGCTGACAGCGAGTAGAGACGGCCCTTCGGGGGTGTGGTGCCAGGCAGAAGGTCGATGGCGCAGTCATATGGTCTGTGCGGTGGCAGAGACGTGGCCTTGGACTTGTTGAACACCTCTCTCAAGTTGTGATAACAGGCAGGAACATTGGATATGTCGGGGGCGGTGCTGGAAGCTCCCCGGTCGATTGGCAAGATGGCTCCCTTTAAGCAGGTCCGATGGCAGCCCCTCCCCCACTCGCGTATTGTGCCTGTTTCCCAGTCAAGTTGGGGGTTATGAAGACGGAGCCACGGAAATCCAAGGATGAGTGGTTGGCCGGGTGAGGGTAGGAGGTGGAACTGGATGGACTCCTGGTGGTTTCCTGGCAGCAGAATTGTCACAGGGGCCGTGATGTGAGTGACGGTGCCGAGACGGTGTCCATCCAGGGCTCGTGCAGGAACGGGTGGAGTGAGTTGTTGACGGTTCACGCCCAGTTGCCGCGCGAGCTCTGTGTCCATTATGTTTGTTTCGGCTCCGGAATCCACTAGGGCGGCCAGGGTGTGAATTGTGTCGGAAAGTCGAAGGCGGAGCTGAAGCAGGGGTTTTCGGATGAGGGGAGACTGAAGATGTGTTGAGCTCACCCGGATCTCCCCTACACCTGGTGAGCTGTGGCTTTTGACGGGCAGGTGGTGACACGATGACCCTCGCCACCGCAGTAGAGACAAAGGTTTTGAGGCTAGACGGCGCCGTCGCTCCTCGGGGGTGAGGGAGACGCAACCAATCTCCATGGGCTCAGGTTGACTGAGTTGGCTTTGGGGCTTGACAGGCGGGAGGTGGAACGTGGAGGACTCCCCCCGAATGCGGATGGCTGGTTGACTCAGACGCCCTCTCTCTCTTCTGCAGGTCTGGATACGCCGATCAATGCGAACGACAAGGACAATGGCGTCATCAAGTGTCTTGGGCTGCTCATGAGAGACGAGCTCGTCTTTAATGTAGTCTGCCAGGCTGTGGAGGAAGGCGTGCACCAGTGCCTCGGAGTCCCACGAGCTGCGACTTGCCAGGGTATGAAAGTCTATGGAGAAGTCTGCCACCGTCCGATTGCCCTGGCGGGTGGTCAGCAGTGCTTGTGATGCTTCGGTTGTTGAACCTAAGTCAAAGACCTTTAACATCTCCTCTTCGAAGGCACTGAAGGAGGCACAGGCTGGGGTCTGCCGGTCGAACTCTGCCACTCCCCACAACCGAGCTCGGCCGGTGAGATGGGTAATGACGTAACCCACCCTGGCTCCCTCCGTCGAGAAGGTCCTGGGCTGTAATGCGAACTGCACTCGGCAGCTGGTCAGGAAGGCTCGGATCTGTCAAAACGTTCCGGATGGCCAATCTTCGGTTCTGGAGGCGGTACTGCCGGATCTGCAGCGTTGGACCCTGAAGCAGCTGGAGAAGACACAACAGCGGGATGGAGTAGGGCAGACGGTACTGGAACAGACGAAGCAGGAGTAGCCGCATTGGTGAGTAGCAGCAGGGCTTGGGCTAGTAGTTGTTGCTGCTGCTGTTGAAGCTGTTGCTGCTGTTGTTGAATGTGTTGTTGCTGCTGGTTAAATTGTTGGTGGCTGAGTTGGAGCAGGGAAGCGATATCGCCGGTCATCCGATTGATGTCTCCCTCAGTGCGTTCCAGTCGCTGTAGGACAGACATCTCAGTCTCTACCTGCATGCTGGTCTGGGCGTGCGCTGGGTCCATGATGGTCAGATCGTTCTGTCAGGACAGACAGAATTTCGGGATCAAGGATTTATTGAAACACACACACACACACACACACAACAGGACCGAATGAGGCACGGCAGTAGTACAGTTCAGGGATATTCAAAACTCGTAGTCGTAAGGTGGAAGGCAAGTCGGGTTTACCGGGGCTGGAGATCAGAGTAGTAGTAACAGGTCCGGGATCACAGATCAGGAGTCAGAGTTGCAGGCAGGCAGGCAGGCAGACAGACAGACAGGCAGGCAGACAGGCAGACAGGCAGGCAGGCAGGCAGGCAGGCAGGCAGGCAGGCAGGCAGGCAGGCAGGCAGGCAGGCAGGCAGGCAGGCAGGCAGGCAGGCAGGCAGGCAGGGTTCCGATGCAGGCTTGCAGACGATCTGACAAGTGTGGACTGAAAAACAGGGCTTTCTATACAGGGCATGATGAGTGGTAAATGCAGTGCAGCTGGTAGGTTAACGAGGGTGGAGCAGAGCAGAGCAGAGCAGAGACAGGTGGAGGTAATCAGACAGAGTAGAGAGAGCAGGGAGCAGAGTGGCACATAATTGAAAAACAATTAGTGGTGTTACCAGGCAGGGAGAGGGCTCATGACAGATCATAGCTGATCAGCTGTCAGTCTGCTTTAACATCTTTAGAGACTTTTGACGCAGTTTGTGTCTGCACACATGTGCACTGTGCTAATATTAATAAAGACACACAGTTATTACTGCCAGAGCAGCAGCAGCAGGTACCTGTCTCACAAACATCTGCACACAAATAACAACCTGCAGTCTGTATATATACTGTGTACATTTCTCTTCACAATATATGATTGTCACCTACATTAATAGGGATAACATTCGGCCATCGAAATCAATTAAATTGACTAACTAAATTAAATAAAACAAAAATGGTTGCACAGTTTTGGGGTGTACCACCACAAAAACAAGAAATGAGAAAGATCCCATGTCTCACTCATGTAACTCTTACTGTAACCGTCTTTAAAGACAGCTTTACCCTCTTTCTTTTGGGAGTGTCCATCTTCTGAAATAGATAATCTAATATAATAAATAAATAAAGGAAAACAAAGGACTCACTGGTGTGGACACTAATGTTTGGAAATCTTTGACTGCCTAATTGTGTACTATTTTCCTGCATCATGAGATGTCGTCATGTGTTATTTCCTATTTAATCAGCAAAGTGGCAACAAAGACATCGTCCGTGGCCTGTGTGATGTCTTTGCATAAGCATCATGCATGTTCAGTATCAGTCAGTGATACTGAACATCTGCCATTTTCTGTAAACCAGCTTAACTTTTCCTAACTGTACGCTGGTAACACAGCATCAGTGCCACACTGGCTAATGGAGCAGTAACCAACAGTCATTCAGTCTACACAAGACAGGGAGATAACGCAGATTAAATCAACCACACTGTGGCCTCCTGTTGGCAGTGAAGGTTTTTTGCAGAGCTGCAAATGTTCCTTTCTCCCCTGCTGCTCTGCAGGTCCCACCCACACCCGCTCATGCTTGGTTTGGTCAAAACAGACACTGACACACATACACACTAATAGAAATGTGGGCCATGTTTACAATTGGTGCCACATGTCTGATGGAGCTTCAAGAATATTTTTCTCATGAATGCAATTTATAGATAATGCTTTGTTTTGTTATATGGAAAAGACACGCACACAAAATATCTATATTCATGTGGGTGCACGTGTGCATATTCAAACACTGTGACACAGGACAGACACAAACAATGAAACAAATATGGCAGGCCTCAACAAATGCAGATTTGTGTGTGTGCGCGCGTGTTTATGTGTACATTCTTGAACTGAGCACACACACACACGCACACACACACACACACACACACACACACACACACACACACACACACACACATACACACACACACACACTGACATAAACTAAACACAAAGGAGAATGAAGGAAGGGAAGTAGTGCATGAAATCATCCTGTGTGAAAAATGATTTTATTAATATTTCAAAATAAAAGTTTGTTGCTTGGAAACATCTCACCAATGAACTTCATATCATCCTGGATACTTCGGTATAACTAATTTAGTCACCTCTCTTCACTTGCTGCTTATGTAAACATGTTAGAAACATTTTCTTATACATTATTAAGGCTAGTCCCACTTTTTTTTTTAAAAACGAACCTCTTCACAGCAAGCCGTACCAGTGAACCTGCTGGATAAAAGCATCCTAAAAGTAGCTGCATAAATAAGAGGAAATTACTATTTCACCAGGTAAATTCATAAACCACCAACTCGTGTCGTTATGGTTCATAATGGGAAGTTATTGAGTTAATGGAGGAGTTCAGAGAACACATGAAGACAGTTTCAGCAGCTTTGTGGTCACTGGTTAGTTGCTCAATGCCATCAACAAACACATTCAGTGTGCGGGGATAACAGAGAGAGTACTTAAGTCTCCGCTTCACTGGGTCGAAGGATGGCATTTCCTCGTGAGGTCAGCACTGTAGTCCGGGTATATGAAGATGTAGTTCCCCTTGTACATCAGCTGGTTTTTTTCACAAGCAATTTTACTTTATCCTAAAAGTGCAGTAGCTTTATCAGGATAGGCCTCGGACTGGATCTGTCGTTCTGGCAGACTGTAGGAGTCTATTTAATTAAGCGGGCCATAAAACTAAGCATGTCGCGGCCTTCTGCGGATTCTTGTACTCTGACAAAGAGGAGATTTGCAGACCTGCTTCGGCTCTCCAAGTCATCGACTTTATCCATTAGATAAGAATGATCCTTTTCCAGTTGTTTGACGCCAGTAGAGAGATCATACAAGTTATCCTCATTTGCTCCGACACGCTGTTCCAGTTGCGAAACATGTTCTCCCAGTGTAGATAATAAACTCTCAATGCCATTCAAAGCGCAAAGAATGGGATCCAATTTAGTATCAAATTAAGTCATCACATCAGTTTTATCTGTTGGATGGCAGCAGAAAAAGTTTTCACCTGATCTTGAACCATTGTTAAGAGATATGATATCTCAACAACTATTAAATGGATGAAGCAGTCAGAAGGCAAAAGGTTTTCACTTATCCTGTGTACTATCTTCTTGAAGTATTGGCCAAACCTTTTGTACAGACAGTCATGGTTCACAGGCAATGTATTTTACTGACTTTTCCTTTTGGTTCATTATAAGGTCCACATTTGTGTGCCTTTGAGTGAAATGTAGATGCAGCGGCTGGTAGCTCTAATGAACTTCACTACATTTTTGTTAAAATTGTTTGTCTTTTCGTCTTTATTACTGCCCACGGCATCTTCAGTTCATACACTTGACGAGCGGACCGTAGGACAGAGTGCAGGACTCCGGTGAGACAACAGGATTAATGATGCTTGTTTCTAATACGTCAGGTCCGGCATATTATCTGCCCATATAAGTCACCGTTGTTTTTGTTGTTGCTGTTTACATTCCTCCTGATGCAAATTCAAAAACTGCACTACAGGAATGTTTTTTGTATGTTTTGTTTTGTCGCTTTTTTCTTGTGTAGCATAAATAGACTAAGCTACAACTGCATTTCATTGTACAACCCTGTCTTTCCCCCTTTGTGTTTAGCAAATGGTAGCATGCTAAACGCTAAGCTAAGATAGTGAGCATAGTAAATAGTATGTTGGGGTAACATCATAGTGACTTTATTATGGCTGAAGAGTTAGTGTGGTCGTCCACCAGTCGGCCCTGCGGTAATCATGTCCAAGAGTCCTTGGGCAAAATACTGAATGCTAGCATGGCAAACTGTGTGTGGGGTGTGTGAATGTTTATCACTCTTGATGAGTATCTGTATGAATGTGTGTGTGAATAGGTGAATGCTGACATAATGTGGCATATCATGAATGTATTCAGGATAAGAGGCAGACCGCAGCAGTTACCACCACGGTTTTAGCTAGCATCAGAAAGCTAATAGTTCTCCGTGTGCAGCTGTCAATAAGCATGAGCTGGTTGATGCATTCCATCGTTGCCAGCATATGGCATTGATTCCAGTGTAGCTAGTAGTAAAATAAAAGTACAGGCGCTGATATATATATATATATTAACTGTATCAACTTAATTAACTGTCAGCAGAGGATGAATGAACCTGGTTAGCAACCAGATGTCAGGGACGCTCTAAAAGTAAAACAATACTTTTTTTATTTACCTTTAAGAATCTGCATTATATTTTCTACGTTGTCACCCATGACCCCTTTATGTATTGTGCTACATAGCACATACAACAGTACGTGACCCCATGATTGAGAATGTAAGAGAAGACATGAAAACTGGCTAAAGATAGAATACAGCTTCCCATGAAGGAACCAGGCGTCACAGCTAGATCACAGAGGCTGTTTGGGGAGGTCACCTCTTCATCATATTCATGTCAGTCCACACCACGGCTTGGTAGATGTGTTGTGTTGGGCACAGGATTCTTCTCAGTGTGGAGGGATAGAGGGAAGAATAGAAAGAGAAAGAGAGAGAGCGTGACAGCATGTGTCATGTGCGTGTGTGTTTGCTATGTACTGTATGTATCAGTATGTGATTCATATGCAAGTGTTTTGTATGTGTATGCGCCTGTGAGTATTTGCCTTGGCTGCTACAAAGACGAGAGCGATACATTGGCCAAGGTGAGATTCCTGAAACCGGACAGCTGATCCACCAATCACACCATGACAGAGACACACAAAGACATTTATGGGACAATAATACTTACACACTGCTATGTGTGTTTAAGTTTAGCAAACTAAAACCACTTGGTTATTTAGAAAAAGGTCATGGTTAACAACAACATTATTTATTGTTGGGGCTGTTTTTGTTTGCATTTAGTGCTTTGTTACTTGAGCACCTTGTTGGCTGCTAAACAACATGAAAGGTTGGATTCGAAAAAGCGGTCATCCTACTTCCTGTGATGTATCCTACTGACTTTGGCGGTCCCCTGACTTGTCCTCTGCTATCACCATCAGCAGGTACAAATATTAGTTTTTTAGTGAGATTAATATTTGGTCGATTTTTTTCATTTCTATTGCTAATTAGAAAGTTTACCACGCTAACATGTTAAACCGCTGCTAAACCTTATATTAGTAGTTGTGAGAATATAAGCATAGTTTGACTGAATGATGTATTAAATCCAAATAGGGATTGG
This sequence comes from Cottoperca gobio, assembly GCF_900634415.1. NCBI lineage: Eukaryota > Metazoa > Chordata > Actinopteri > Perciformes > Bovichtidae > Cottoperca > Cottoperca gobio. The sequence continues at coordinate 517,753 of NC_041359.1, forward strand.
ATTTATTGTCCCAGATTGTTGCCCCCCCTGTTACCCTGCAGTGCCCGAACTCCAGACCCACATGACATAGCCCCAGTCTGAGGCCCTGTCCTATTAGATTGCAAATAAATGGCTGTCTCCAAATCAAACTGTGGTACACCAAGAGTTGAGAAAATTATATTGCAGAGTAATCAAGACAACATGTACCTATAAGTGAAGACAAAATGGCCTTTGCTTATCCCATACATACGAGTCAAATATGAGCAGACTGCACAGCTTCCCTCTGTCACATTCAACATCTGAAAATGTTGCTTTCACTTAGTTTGAGGGAGAAAATTTGCTGCTATTATGAAGAGATGGGCATATAAGATCTTTTAGCATTCAGAGTTTCTTTAAAATTGTCACGTTGCAAAGAATGCCGATCAGCCCATAAACTGAGAGAAGACCTCCAAAACACAGCAGCCCAGATCCACACAGAGCTGCCTCACAAATGACCCGCTTTCTATATGGTAATGTTCATTCATGCATCCCATATACACATCTGTAAGATGCCATATGAAACTTATCGGCGCCTTCTGATACGTGTGTCTCTCCTTATGTCTTCTGCACATATTAGATTGTTTTTGCGTTTGTCTATCGTGGCCTAATTTTTTTTATTTGTTTTGTGTAAACCAGCTGTTTGAACGAGCAAGCATTTGATAGATGAGAACACCAACCCAAAAAGAAAAGCTCTACATTTGCACAGACTATAGTCAATGGAGAAACTAGAGTTCATATTGCAAAGGAATCACACCAGCCACAATCTGCAGTACATCATACTTACACAATACATCATTTGGATCATAACAAAAAATATGTAAAGTTTAGTGACTGCATCTTGCACGACTGCGACACTATTCACTAACTAAGACCATGCTATTAGTATAGTAAGAAATTAGTTTAATTTGGAATGGCTAGAAGATGAGGGAAAGATTGGGCAGGATGATGAGGTGGGATGATGAGGGTCGAGGAGAGGGATGAAACTGGGGGGACAAACGGGAGCAGAAGGTTGGTCAGGCTTATGTACGGTGGATGAAAGGGGGTCGTTTGCATGGAGATGAGTTGGACAAGGTTTTGATATTGCTGGAGAGTCTGGAAACTGGGGGTCGAGACTCAGGGTGGGGCTACGTCTCAATGTCTTGTTGTGAGGAGATGGTGCCAACTGCTGAGCAACAGTGATAGCATCTGCTGAGAGTGGAGAGAGGAGAAGAACATAGTTTGGGGGGGAGTCAGGAAAAACTGAGATGAACAGTAGTAGTAGTATGTAGGTCTAACGTTAGTTATTGTAACTCCATTAACAGAGACAAAATCTGCCCACAGACAGACTGGCAGGAAGACAGACAGGCAGGCAGGAAGACAGACAGACAGACAGACAGACAGACAGACAGACAGACTCCCAAACCACAACCAAGTTGTTAAGTTGCCTAAACCTATCAAAGTCTTAAACCATATTGTCAGCTTTAAGTAATATAACGAATCTTTTAGCATACACTTGTTCCTGAGCTTCCCCAACTCCTGAGGAAATATCTGTCTCTTTAGCTTCTGAAACTCACTATGAAGCTCCATAGAGCTGATGGGAACTGCAGAGTCAGGTGATGAATTCCTGTGAGTTTGGCACTAAGACACATTACACACTGTCATTTGATTACTTGTTGTAATCAAAATTGTATCCACATTAAATAGCAATACTTTTATTCTTATGCATATAGACATGCTCTCTCTTTAGAAGAAAATCTGCACCTGTCTGTGCATATAGAAGTCAGAATACTGCTGTTCTGCTCACATAATTTGGCTGGCTGGCTAGCTAACTAGCTAGCCGGTAGCTGCACATTTAATAGTTAAAAAAAAGAACTTACCAATGTTAATATGAGTCAATGTAGATGCAGATAAATACAAATATACAAACAAGGTGTAGTCTTTTTTTCAATACTACCACCTCTAACAAAGCACTGTCTTTTGTAGCTTGTGAGCCACAGTTGGAGGCTAAAGATGCATTTATGACATATCTCCAAATACCCTTTATTCTTAATATTCATAATAATCCATCCAATATCTGAAACTGCTTATCTTTGAGAGAGGGCAGGGGACTGGAGCTGACACTCTATTCACAATACATTTAAATACAATGTGAACATTTCTTCAACAATGATTTTTCGTTGCCAAAAGGTACAAGTTTTGTGATTTGAGCTGGTCTTAAACCATAGAGGTGACAGATGAGAAAATGCTTATTGATTGCTGTTTTCACATTCTGACTATATGCATCAGCATTGTGAACAGCTTTCACTTAATACACACATACACTCGCACACACAATGCAGGGTGACATTGGTAGCTCAAGATATAAAGTGTGGTTTGACCGCCACACACACACACACACACACACACACACACACACACACACACACACACACACACACACACACACACACACACATTTTTACCATATGTCTCTTCTTATTCTGGGTGACTTTGACATTCCTGAGCCTGAAAATATGTTTGCAGCTCATATAAAAGACCAAAATAGAGGTTGCTGGGTGAATGTTGATCACGCTGAAACTTGTGTGTCATTGTTGTTGTAACTCCCTCCCTCACACACACAAAGACATTTGGAGAGCATAACAACTTCAACAAATACAACAGGGGTGAGTGAAGAAGCACATAATCCTGTTTCTTCCTTCTTGGAAGACGAGCAGGCAAGCTCTCTCTCTCAGACAAATACACAAACGCTCCTCTCTCTTTCTATCCATGGTGCATGTATGTGTGTTACATGTTTGAGTAATTCACAGTGCTGTTGGGAAAGAGGGACCCCCTGGCTTTAAAACAAAGTGTGTGATAATGGGCTCTGGTTATGTAACAGAAAGCAGCGTGTGTGTGTGCGTGTGTGTGTGTGTGTGTGTGTGTGTGTGTGTGTGTGTGTGTGTGTGTGTGTGTGTGTGTGTGCGTGTGTGTGCGTGTGTGTGTGGCTCGAGGGGAACAAGCAGGGGTTTCTTCTCCACAGTGTTTGAAGGAATGCCGATAAATCCATAGACATTAGAATTGAGTCAAACTCTGTTAACACACTTCTAAAAGCTGCCTGACTGTGTTATCATGTTCACTGCTCAGGCTTTCCATTACATTTTCACCTTTATTTAAACTAAACAACGAGGGTCCAACCCAACAAGCCTTAAGATCAAAGAACTTGACATTTCTACTTTTTTTGCAGGTGGAGGCACTTTGTTCTCATGCATTAGTGATGATGAAGATGTTACATATATTCTGTAAAGAAAAGCAAACAGCAACAATGAGAACTATTTTATGCAACATTTTTCAGATTTCTGATTTTGGAGCAAACCCCAGCGGTAATATTAGAAAAGTATTACTAATGCTAACCAGCTGTGGTCACTGTGATCATTTCCAAGATGCACGACAACTACTCAAAGTACAGTATTTAATGTAGTTCTCTTAAAGATTAAAGCTACTAATATAATCATTTTAATATATTGTAAACTATAGACCGTCAGCCTGCATTATGCCCAATCATGTAGTTTGGTGTGAATATGCTGGATTGATACAAAGCAGGAAAAGGGTGCTATAGCATCAGATCAAATATCACTTCCAGCATGTTTTCATGCTGCTGACCAAACCAGTGGACATTTAAGTGCATACACACCAGCCGCAGAGAGACACAACATTTGATGGGCATCAATTTCGGTCATAATTTATTATTATCGATCTTTTTTTATGATAATAACGCATATTAAATAGCAATTAATTTTCATGAATATATGAAACATATAGATTAGGCATTTATAAGGTCATAGAGAGAAAGGGTAACAGACACTGTGCGGTCAATTTTCATGTCAACACATACAAAGCAGACAAATGATTTATTTGCTGCAGTGACAGTGGAGACCACTGGGACGAGGAACTGGATCAGTATGGCTTTGTTTTCATTTCAATTAAGCTATTCCAGTTAGGAAGTAGCTTTACATCCCTGCGAAGCTTTCACAGAGTAGTGCTGCATTTAGCTCTTGTTCCACTCTTTCTGTTGGTACTGATCACTAGACTCTGGTGATGTTCCCATGTAGATTAGTTGTCACTCTCTTTGTGGAATATGTTTTAATTAGTACCATTCAATAATAAAATGACCAAAAGAAGATTATCTGAGATGACTGAAACATGGCTAGAACACGTTTGTATGTGTGTGTTTGTGTGCGTGTGTATATCTGTTTGTGTGTGTGCGCGTGTGTGTATATGTCTATGTGTGTATATGTCTGAGTGTGTTTGTGTCTGTGTGTGCATATGTAAATGTCTGTGTATATATGTCTATGTGTGTGTGTGTATATGTATGTATGTCTGTTGTGTGTGTGCGTTTATGTGTGTGTGTGTGTGTGTGTGTGTGTGTGTGTGCGTTTGTGTGTGTGTGTGTGCGTGTGTTTGTGTGTGTGTGTGTGTGCGTGTGTGTGTGTGTGTGTGTGTGTGTGTGTGTGTGAGTGTGAGTGTGTGTGTGTGGGAGAGAGTGTCGCAAAGAGCAACATCCAACATGGCACAAAATATGGGATAATGTTTGACCTGGAGATACATGCACTCTATTCTCCCACAGCACACCCTCAGATAACACACAAAAGCAACGTGGGGGCATTTCTTGTCAATGGCAAACACTCTAAGTGCTGTGGTATTTTCTCCTGCCGCTGGGTGTATCAGATGTGGATAGAAAATAAAAGCCATGAAATTGAAGTATCATTTCCATGGTAAAGGATTGTATCAGATGAAGGATAAATAATAGGAGGAAGAAAATGTGTTCCTTTTTCAGACTTTGAACTTCAGAAAATTCTCCATCCTCCTGGGCTGACAACACGACAGAATGGAGCATGACGCATGAAACTTGACAAAGAACCAACAAACTTGTTTTGCTAGTCTTCATTTATCAGTTAGGAGCTTCAGAAAGGCATAATATTGTGAGGTTTCTCAGTTTGTGTAGGTCTAACCAGCTGTAGTGCTCCTGGAACAGTGCTTCAAACACCTGACATTCTAATTCTGAGATAGTGAATATTGATGCCAAATAGCATCACCCCGGATTGTTTGGAGTTATTTTAGGTCTAAAAGGGTCGTTTCATTTGACTCTTCTACCACAGTAAACAGATCAATAGTGTGCCGCCTGCCTCCGCCTTTAAAGTATATGAAAACATTAATTACAGCAAATAGAAACCCTGCTGCTGATAATAAGCAAAGACAGGAATGCTGGCAGAAAACTGATAATTGACTAATTTCTTATTATTGCATTCTCAATGAGCATGACGTGTTAAAATGTCTGCTGTGAAAAGAGCCTGTAGTCATCGGACACCCCTGCAAGTCTGATCTAACACATAGGTAGCCACTGAAGGGGGCTAACAGTTACACCACTTTTATATGCTCAAACTTTCTAGTCTAAAGATTCTAGGTGCAGCATTCTGCACCATTAGAAGTAATAAAATATAATACCAATAATATAAGAAAGATGTGGAACATTATAAAGTTTGAATGGACTTTCTAACAGACAATAGCCTATAAATAAGTAGAAATAGTCTGAAAATATCTAGTGTGTGTATGTGTGTCAAACTGCACTAATTAACTAATGTCAATCAGCTGTGTCTAGCAGCATCAGAGGTTTCCATGGTGATGCTGAGTGAGACATGATCTCAGAGAGATTGTATTTAGTTTCACCTCTTCCCCATTAATTAATTAAACGTAACTCTATCGGTTAAATTGTTTACCGTGAGGATTTAGGATCCCCGATGAACACGCAGTGTGAGTTTTGTGTGTGTAGTGTCAATACTGTGGCCGTGGCAGCAGGTTACATAAAGTGGTACTGCTTGCTGTAAGAAAGATGGGGAACATTTTAAAGCATGAATGGAGTTTCTAGCTGAAAGTAAAAATAAGTACATAACAGTTAAAGTTGCTTGAACATTTTCCAATTCTGAATGGAGAATTCTTTGTCGAAATGTGGAATATTTCTGAAACTATGAAAGTTATGAATGAGAAATGTGGAAGGAGTAGTGAATCAAAAAAAGTGGCAAGATAATAAAAATAAAGATTTTTTGCAGTAGAAGAACATAGGAATGAGTGGTTTGACATAAACACTGGCATCAGGAGTCAGAAGGTTTCCTCCCTGCAGCTCCATTCCTCCCGAGCTGACTCTTCATTTTGTTTGTGCCTGTTTGCTGCTTGATTTTTATCCATGCCAGCAGTGCAGTTCCAGATATGGCAATAGGTAGGTCAGTCCACCATCTGGTTGTTCACTGTGTCAAACGCAGCAGAATGATCCAGAAAGATGATAACAGAGGAGAGGGAGGCTGCTCTAACAGCGTGGAGTTCCTCAGTGACAGCGAGGAGGGCAGTCTCAGTTGAGTGGCCCGCCTTGAAACCAGATAGGTGAAGATAGAGAAGGTTGTTCTGGTGAAGGTAAGACGAGAGTTGATTAAAGACTGCATGCTCAAGTGTTTTGGAAAGAAAAGAAAGAAGAGAGACAGGTCTGTAGTTGTTGACTTCATAAGGATCGAGTGAGGGTTTCTTTAAGAGAGGGAGCGGTACAAGTTAGGACGGTATGAGGGAAGAAGGAGGTGGGGAACTGGGAGGATCGAGGAGGGTGGAGAAAATAAAGTTTTTGTGGGTTGGAGAAAGAGGATTTAATTTTTTGTTGAAAGAAAGTGCTTTTTGCTTCTGAAATAGAAGAAGAGAAAGAGAAGAGTTTGAAAGGCAAGTAGGTCGTGAGGGTGTTTGGATTTCAGCCATATTCTTTCAGCTCCCCGTAATAATAATATAGTATTTATAATGCATTTTAGACAGTGGAGGACACCAGGGGCTTTACTGTGGCAGCCCATCCAAGTCCAGCAGCACACTTTATCTGTATATACTGTAAATGTTGTTATATTGTTTTACAATATTTTTCTGTTTATAATAATCAATCAATAATGTTTTGATCATTCATTTCCATTCATTGATAGGTAATGTTCTAAGTTCTAAGTCTGTCCATCCTCTCCCTGCTCTCCATCCTCTCCCTGCTCTCCTCTCTTCTGCCTCTGTCTCCTTCTCCCTTAAACAAAACTAAATGTTAGAGCAGGTTTAGCTATACACCACTGAACAAAAGCAGATTAAGTTGCAAAATAAGTACACAAATAAATAATAAAATATGTATAAATGAATCTCAACAATTGCACTGGACTTTTTAAGTGATATTCAACTGTCAGAAAACCAAGCGGGTAATATGAAGTATAAATTATCTATACAATCGCCACAATCTATGTAAAATATAAATCAACATTTAAAACTCTTAGGTTTGAAAGTTAAGGTCTTAAAAGTTCTACTTTCAAAGGCTAATTTAGGTCGGATGCTGGCAGCCAAGCTGCATCGTACAGCAGCTCCTAGTAGCTAGCTTAACTAGCATCGGCACTAACGTCCCGTAACTTAACCTATCATTTTAGTGAAAATGTTATGTTTTAAGGTCCTAGTCTCTGGTCCTCTCAAGGTAAAAACATAATCTCACAAGTCTCATCCTACCATCTCAGGAGTGCGGTAAAAAGATCACCACCTGGGGAAACATTGTCACAAGTTGCAGTAGTTTCGACGTCTATGTCATGTCTATTCCAATCTTTTGGCATTTTATGCACACCTGCGGGAGTAGCGGTCACACTGCTGCCCTATGACCCAACATTGCATTCGTTTCCACTCTCCCGGGCAGCTCCAGTGATTGGCAGCCTGTCCTTCTCCAGGACACTTTCAGGGCATAACTCCATCTGGATCCCTGCATGAATGTATAATCACCGGCAGATCAAGTCACCTGATAAACATTCGTCCACACTGTAAATTCTCTAATAGCAGCAGCAGGCCCTGGTTTCCTCTACCACAAGGGCATTAGGCCTTGATATGTACAGGCATATAGAGACAGCCTTATTTCTAATTTCCTCTGTTTCATTAAATATCTGCCTATATCTAGCATACGTTCATTGTTTACTAATTCCCTCTGTTTCATAGGGTTTTCTCATATCTGGCATGTGCTGTTCATTTTCTAAGTTTCTCCCATTTGCTTCATTATGTCTGTAACACATTAGATGTTATAGCCTACAACACTACACTGCATGTGTCATTTAGTTAATAACCTAACTAAAAGCCCTCTCATGACTCACTTTTATTTGAAACATTGCAGCAACCCAGCATGTTTTTGTGTCTGTATATATTTTAAAAATAAATCAGTGCCTTGCTCAGACCTGGTTTATTTCAGCACCAGCTCCACTTAAGAAAATACGCAGTGCAATCACACGTCTAGAGTTCACAGACTTCTCATTCTAATTCATTGATATGGGAGGTAGGTCGGTATAACTGGAGACAAGATGAGCTGATGCATTTCTCTCACAAGTTCACTTGGACGCCGTTCATCCATGGGTTTTTGGGAGCGATCACGTATATATCTGTCTTGCATTCATGCCCGCACAGATTATTATATGTATGTTTAATGCATATAACTTCTAGCATAATGGTGTTTTGGCTTCATGGCACCCTCGCTCAGTGTCCCCTTCTGATTTCATTTGATCTAGTACTCTGGTCTTATCCATAGCATTTCATTCACATCCACCTGGGCATGTTAATTCATCAGGTCATCAATAAGATATTCAGAGCATTAATAAAGCAGCAAACAACTATTTGGTATGTAAATATATAGTGGAGTAATGTCTACTGAGCAGAGAATGAAGTCTCTCTCCCTCTGCGTGTGTTGTAATCCCAGTTTCTCTGTGTTTGTTTACAAAGCGGGGCAGGCATGTGTGGGCAACTAATGGCAGCTCAGGTACTGCTCATACTGCGGCATTGTTGCAGAAATGTAGTGCCAGTTCAGCCCTCAGATTAACACTTTTAGTTCTAGCAGCTCATTGCCATTGTTTTCACTGTTCTTGCTCTCACTTGGACGGCATTGGTTCTTTGGACCTCGATCATGTGGTTTGGAGCGATATTCTCCATCTTCCTTTCTCTCTCCGAAGAACCAGGAGGCAGAAGACGAGCAGCAGGAGAGGGGAGTGATCTGTGGCTTGCTTGTAGTCTTATAGACTTCTGTCCAGAGGTCCAGTGTCACTGATGTGAAGAGCTGACCACATCTGTAAACATTTATGATTTAATTATTTTGTCCTTTTCATAGGATTATACTTAAAATGTTTTACTTCAAACATTTAATTATTTCATATTTAAAGGTCGGGCTGAATAAAACCTGATTATGTGAATTAAAAATGAATTTAAAAATCACACAACAACCTTTGTTCCTATGCCAAACACTTATACATATGTGCATATTTACGTATATATATATGCATATTTATACTTATATATGTGTAAATTAAGTCATACTAATTAATATAATTAACGGTTATATTAAATATAATTAGTATTATTATTATTGTTGATAATTATAAATTCCTTCTGATTTGAATGTATTTTTGAGCTAATGTACCTACTCCATTGCACAACACTGCAGTAATAGTGAACATTTACAAGGGAACCATAGATCGGGCCAGGTAATAGCTGCAACCCTTCCCTTTTTATACCGGAAGAGGTTCTTGAGGGAATTGCACGTCTGAACTTTGTATGTACATAAACTATATACTCAATATATGTAAAATTCATAACTACACACCTTGAGTCCACCAACCATGGTTGCCTAATAAGCCCTCTCCTCGTGACTATGTGGGTGTATACAGAGTATGCTTGATTGGCACACACTTATCATTTGTGCGGTACAGTATTCTCTCAACCTCCACCTGACCACAGGTCTAATTAGCCAGAGTAATTAAAAACACATGTGTGGTCCTTTAAAGTAGCTATAGTCAAGTTTGTATGTAAACCACGGATCACATGACTTCTATCTGAAAGTGATGAACCCTCAAAGATTTATGACCCAACTCTGCTTTTCATTTCGGTGCCCATGTTACCAGGTTAGAGCAGCCCCACAGCGGTTCACAGTTTTAATGTCTTTATCCGTCCAATATGTCTCACACATTAATTTACTTTTTTTAATTTGGCACACACTTCTTAACACCTTTCTTTCTAAAATAATTATTAATGAAATAAAATGAAACCTTCTATTATTGATGGCCATTATCAAAGGCAACTCAATGCAGAAAGATAATGCTGGGGCTACACAATATTAGCCAACCATTACTCTGAAACACTGTGGCCACTGTAGCAAAATAAAACACTTTGAGTTATTCCCCATTTCAGGACCATATCACATAAACACAACAGATTTCAAGATGGAGTGATGATTTGGCTGTCAGCTCATCTTTTCCCCAACCCAGTGTTTGGAAAAATCCCAACCATTTCTAAAAGATGTTAGATGAATTGATTTTTAAGAACATTTCAGGAGGTGTGGGTAATATGCCTTGCTGGAAGTGAAGTTTAATCAAAGGATGAATCCACATGTTTGTATCAGTTTTCCATCCAGGTGAGTAAGTGATGTATTGTGAGATCACCCTCCTGTTGTTGGAATCCATAGTTTACGATTGAAATTTATAATCAGGTCAAATCTGCAGGACAAAATCAAAACAATGAATTAAACATTGATCAAGATACAAGATTAAAGATAAACTCGCTGGATTAGTCCAGTTAGTCGACTGCAGATTCATGAGTGCCCTCTTGATTATTCATGATGATTGATAATTATAGTGTTGTCTGCAGATTAAAGACGATTGACACCTTTTTCCTTTTCTGTGGGTTTGGTTGTAGAAAATGCAGGATACAAATAAAGATAAGTCTCAGCTTGATAAAGAGCAAACCTACCGTGACAATTTTTTTGACATGTGCATACAGGGTCGGACAGGGCGTACAGGATGCTACTGCCATCTTGCTGGCCTTTTATTTAAACATAAATAAGATGTTGTTTGTTGTTTTGTCAGCTTTCAACACCATTCAACCCCACCTGTTGGTGGACAAACTATCCAAATACTTTCGAGTCCTGTAGTACAGTGACCTGGCTGAAGTAAGCCTCCTGATTTTTAGGAGAAGAGGCTGTATCTGTAAATGTTTTTATTTTATTTTTTAAATGTATTTTTTGCTCATCGTTTTTACTCTGTAGCACTTTGGGTTTTGTTTACGCAAATGAAAAGTGCGCTTATAAATAAAATGTATTATTATTATTATTATCTGGAGTCAATCCTCTCATCACATGTTGTGAGTGACCAATAAGCAAACTCTTGAAATGTCAGTCTTCTAACTACGCAGCCCTATGTCACACACCATTTAAGTTTGTACAACAACACAGTTATTCCTTTTTTGGCCCCATTAATTTCCATAGGCTATGATTGGGCTATACAGGGGTATTTATTTCCACCGACGGAAAGTCTGATATTTGTGGATAAGTAAAGGTTTTCCATCCAACAATTATCATTAACAGTCAAATGTGGATACAAACTGGTCGAACCTTTCTCAAAGTAGATGTACAATACACATACATATACAGTATATCTCAAAAGTGAGTACACCCTTTAGATTTTTGCAAATATTCTGTTATATCCTTTCAGGGGATAACATTATCCTACTGAAACTTTGATATAACTTAAAGTAGTCAGTGTGCTGCTTGAATAACAGTATAGATTTATTGTCCTTTGAAAATTACTCAGTACACAGCTGTTAATGTCTAAACAGCTGGCAACAAAAGTGAGTACACCCCATAGTGAACATGTCCTAATTGTGCCCAATGATGTTGTTTTCCCGCCCTGGTGTCATGTGACTCGTTAGTGTTACAAGGATTCAGGTGTAAATGATAAGCAGGGCTGTTAAATTTGGTGTTTTGGGCACAATTCTCTCTGAATGCTGGACAACATGGCACCTCATGGCAAGGAACTTTCTGAGCGGCTGAAAAAAAGGATTATTGCGCTTCACAAAGATGGCCTTGGCTATAAGAAGATTGCCAACATCATGAAAATGAGTTGCAGCACAGTGGCTAAGATCATACAGCGGTTTTCCAGGACAGGTTCCACTCGGAACAGGCCTCGCCAGGGTCGACCAAAGAAGTTGAGTCCACGTGCTCAGCGTCATATCCAGAGGTTGGTTTCCAAAAATAGACGTGCGAGTGCTTCCAGCATTGCTGCAGAGGTTGCAGAAGTGGGATATCTGCCTGTCAGTGCCCAGACCATACGCCGCACACTGCATCAAATCGGTTTGTATGGCCGTCGCCCCAGACAGAAGCCCCTTCTGAAACCGATGCATAAGAAAGCCCGCAAACAGTTTGCTGAAGACAATGAATCCAAGAACATGAGTTACTGGAACCATGTCCTGTGGTCTGATGAGACCAAAATAAACCTGTTTGGGTCAGATGGTGTCCGGCGTGTGTGGCGGCACCCTGGTGAGGAGTACCAAGACAAATGTGTTTTGCCTACAGTCAAGCATGGTGGTGGCAGCATCATGGTCTGGGGCTGCATGAGTGCTGCCGGCACTGGGGAGCTGCATTTCATTGAGGGACACATGAATTCCAATATATACTGTGTGTGTACTCACTTTTGAGATATACTGTACATATAGACAGACGTGTGGCTTTCCCCAACACATCATTTACAGTCACATATTTGGTGGAAATGCACAGAAGCCTTTTCAGGAAACAGATGGAGGCTTGTTATGCAACTCCAAGACCAACCCAATGTTTATTTGAGCCTAGGCGGTGGGATCGTCCCCATACCACCAATATCAAAGCCTGCAGGGCTGTCTTCCACCAGACTGGGCTCTCTGTCCCTGCAGAGAACCTCTCTCCTGTTCACCCTTTATTCATCCAGTCAGCCCTGGAACTAGCGACCGCTTACCCAACGTACCCTGCAACCATGATGAATCGCTACTTTAAAAACTACAACTAAAGTGGATTTGTGTTGGTCTATGGTGACGTTGCACAGGAGACAGGCTGTCAGTCTATTTAGCAGAAAATAGTATGTACTGTACTGTGTACTACGGGATACTGTGTTCCCCCGTGTATGTTTCACCATGGAAACCTTATGTATGATGTCATGTCTTAATGAAAGGCTGGTTTTACTGCGTGAGGTAAGTTTGTACCCAGTTAGTAATAGATGCTAAACAAAGATGCATTTGTAAGCATTCATTTATGCATTTCAATTGACTGATTAAAACATGTAAAATAGTTTTTTGACTGTGTAAGAGTAAAAACTGTGTCTTTTTCCAAAGGTTAACATTTCTTTTTAAGGATTACAGCTGTTTGAAAAAATTAGCTAAAGGTCCAGAGTGTATGATTTAGTGGCATCGAGACGTGAGGTTGCAGATTGCAACCAACTGAATGCCCCACTGTTCACCCCCCTTTTCCAACCGTGTCTGAGAACTACGGTGACCTTCAGGTAACGTAAAAACGTGAAAGGCCCTCCCTGGAGAATTGTTTTGTCCTTTCTGAGCTACTGTAGAACATGGCGGTACAACATGGCAGACTCCATAAAGAGGACTGTTCCCTATAAGATATAAAGGGCTCATTCTGACGCAAACACAACGATTCTTAGTCTCAGGTCATTATACACAAACGAAAACATAGTTATGAGTATTATTTCTGCTAATACATTCTCCCTACATCCTCCACACTGGTCTTTTGAGTTAGTGCCAGTGGTGTTTAATTGTCCATCCCTTCTTTTCCCTTCCATTCTTCATTCATGTGTACATATATCATTGCTGGACATACATCATTTTGATGTGTTTGAGTTCAGGGAGGTTGTGTCACATTATGCTCTGTTTCCTTCTGAAATCTGTCAAAACTATGTAGCCTGATAAACTTTACTGTTAACAACTACTAATACCTGTGGCAAAAACACTTGAGAGAGATGTAGCTGTACACAATACACAATATAAAGAATACATTTGAATACAATAAATATGAAAAAATACTAAAGTTATATTAAAAGCATAGGATTACATAATATAGTTGTCTTTTTTAATAACTGATAGCTTTGATGATTGATGAATTTAGATTGTAAGGAGCCAGTTTAGAGGTGAAATACTGCTCCCTGTTTCTGTGGAGCCGCTGACTCAGAACTACACATTGAACCTTGAAGGACTACAACTTTAAGATGTATTCTGCAGGGAGGGACTGAACTTTGCTACATCATTTAAGTCATCAGTCATCTTTTACACATAAGAGATAAAATGATAATGTGAATGTCGGAATATTATTTTTTACCATTCAGAAAACTCTGTTAAATTAATATCACAAATAGATGTATTCTCTTTGTAAACCACAAAGGAAAAAACTAATGTGACAAAGTTGCTCCTCTTTTAATTTTAGTTTTAGTGGGATGCTTTACTCTTTTCCACACACACATCTGAGCCCCAGCTTCAAATATCACACAGTTCGTTTCCTATAATCCCTAGCATGTAGGGGTGCTGTTTTTGATTGAAAAAATGCCAAAGGTGGATTTACTGGGACTGTGACAAACAGGTAAAGTTACTAAGGGTACAAATGACTGAAATCAGGCAACATGTCTAACAGTGAGCACAGAAGCCAGGAGAAGGGAAAGCACTAAGGCTTTAAGTGCAAACATCGGTGGAACACTGCATACTGCACACCACAGATTGAGCATATGTGTTTGTGTGCATCTTGAACGTGCATAAATACATAATAAAGAACTCAGAGGACAAAATGTCAGTGATAAAGTGCAGTGCAGTGCACCTTGGATCCTGGTTAGCTTCTTAAGGGCCAGAATGTAATCTGGTTCTTGTAAGTGATTAGAGGCCTGATTGCAATGAACACGCGCCCTGGCTCCGACTCAGCTTGAGGTCCACTGATATCTAAGTGCTGGCCATTTTAAATATTCAAATAAAGCCTTCAATGTACCGAGAATGCACAAGTCATAATCTTAAATGCAGCAAACACATTGAACATAGGCTCAAGGCAGCAGATAGAGCAGATCTGTGGTACTAACACACACAAGCATGCTCTGCACACAGGGCTGAGGACTCCCGTAGTTTGGACAGAAATGAACTGAAAAGCAGAACATTTTGTTTCCTAAATATTAACAGAGCCACAGATCACCCTCTAAGTAGAGCTGTGTTGACAGTTTCAGTTATAACATGTGGTGTGTCTATTGACACAGTCCTCTTCCAGTATCATGCCCTCAAGAGAAGTGATGGCTATTTGAAACACCTCAGCTTTATTTAACGGTTGATGCATGCCAACACATTGCCCCTATATCTGAGGGTAAACACATGTGGTTAAACATGGCCTTTTTCTGTATCCCAACATTACCCAGCAAGCTGTTCATGTTGTGATGTGCTGGAGGATTCATTAATACATGCAGTTGTGTCATGACACAGAGACTGGACTGGACACAAAAAAAAGCTTTACTGAGGGTTTACCACAAACCCAAATATCTCCTTTTATTTATTTAAAGCATTTTCACATTTTCACTATAAATCATAACGTGATCTACATAGTTTGCCTGCAACTACCTTTGCTGCTATCTTTAAATGGATTCACAGACTTTGTACTGAAACAAAGTGCAGCACTGTCCCAGAAGACACATCAGACTGGGTGAGGCAGGTGGGTCAGAGGACAGGTATGTTATAGCCAAGCCAGACTCAATGGACAGATCAGATTTGTGAAATAGGAAGCTGTGGCATTGCAAGCCTGTTCAGTTTTCACATCCACATGATGCAGCATTTACCGCACCGTTGTGACGAAAAGAGAGCTGAGCCAGAAGGCAAAGCTCTCAATATACCGGTCGATCTTCGTTCCTACCCTCACCTATGGTCATGAAGGCTGGGTCATGACCGAAAGAACGAGATCACGGGTACAAGTGGCCGAAATGGGTTTTCTCAGACGGGTGGCTGGCGTCTCCCTTAGAGATAGGGTGAGAAGCTCAGCCATCCGTGAGAGACTCGGAGTAGAGCCGCTGCTCCTTTACGTTGAAAGGAGCCAGTTGAGGTGGTTCGGGCATCTAGTAAGGATGCCACCTGGGCGCCTCCCTAGGGAGGTGTTCCAGGCACGTCCAGCTGAGAGGAGACCCCGGGGAAGACCCAGGACTCGGTGGAGAGATTATATCTCCTCACTGGCCTCGGAACGCCTCAGGATCCCCCAGTCGGAGCTGGAGGATGTGGCCCGGAGAAGGGAAGATTGGGGTTCCTTACTGGAGCTGCTGCCCCCGCGACCCGATCCCGGATAAGCGGTAGACGATGGATGGATGGATGATGCAGCATACCTCAAGCACATAGCTGCCTTTGCTGAGGTGCCATAAATCCACCTACTGCTTTCAACTGAGAGCAGAGCTAAATTGACAACAAATGTTGTCCTTCTTAGCCTCCTCAGGGTTCTGACAGAGTAAGGCTGCAACTGGCTTCATGTCCTGAAGGCTCATATCCCTGAGATTGTAAATTAACCAACGCCTGTCTGGACGCATCAGACCCAATTTAGCTTCTCATGCACCATCCTCATGGTTTGAATCTCTTCCCAGCAACTAATTTTCTGGACAGTGTTGCATACTTTTCAAAAGAAAATAAATACATACAGGTAGCCCAAGATTTGCACAATTTACTTGATTTTTCCCCACTTCAAACTACATTCTTCTTCATATAAGACCCATTTTAGATCCACAAACAAACAGGAGTCATAATACTTTCTATCTCAGTAATAAACACGTGGTAAGAGTGCGGTAGAGGAATGGGTCAGAAAACCAGCCCCAGGTGATTTGGAGAAACATCTCTGGTGAAAGTGGAGCGTGGACAGTGAGGTCAGTTGCATGGGCTCTGCTAAGCAAATAAACAGTAAGAACACATCACAGCAGCGAGGCTCGATTCCGTGCATTTTTAGACCAGTTTCCAGTTCAAACACTGCTCTAAGCAAAACCTGTGTCCACAGATATGTAGACTGAAATGATCCAACAGCTGACCGTATGCAGTTCAACAGTGTTATTTTGGGCTTTGTAAACTCACAGCACAACCAGGCTAGTGGTACATCATGTATTCAGTGTTTTCTCACTGCATGTCAACACCAACAGAGATCAGGCATTTATGATAATTTGATGGATGACACTGTATTTAAATCACATAAAAAACATTCCAGCACATATACTTATACTTATATACTTATACTTTAAAATACTTTAAAAATAGTTCTGAAAGAGATACAGGGGCCCTTATTTAAAGGTTCCAAAATTCGATATTTAGAGCAAATATAGCAGAAAACAACTATTTGCTATGTAAAGATACAGTGGAGTAATATATACCTGAGCAAGACATGAAGTCTCTCTCCCTCTGTGTGTGTTGTAATCCCAGTTTCTCTGACATTAACAAGGAGGTAAAAAAAATGTTTGGTCCAGACGGGATGCATCACCCTCTCTGGGAACAATCACCTTATCGTGGTGGAGAGGTTTGTGTCCCTATGAACTTGAGAGCTGTGTTGTCTGGAGTCTAGTGCTCGTGGTAGGGAGCTCGACGGACCAGACCCGGGCAGCAGAGGCTGGCTCTGGGGACGTGGAACGTCACCTCTCTGTAGGGGAAGGAGCCGGAACTAGTGCGGGAGGTTGAGCGCTACCAGTTGGATCTGGTGGGGCTTACATCTACGCACTGTCTTGGCTCTAGAACCGTACTCCTGGATAGGGGTTGGACTCTATTCTTCACCGGAGTTGCCCAAGGTGTGAGGCGTCGGGCGGATGTGGGGATACTCACAAGTCCCCGGTTGAGCGCCGCTATGTTGGAGTTCACCCAACGCCTTCGGGTTATGGGGAGAAAACTCTGACTGTTGTTTGTGCCTATGCCCCAAACCGCAGTTCTGAGTATTCGGCCTTCTTGGAGACCCTGAATGGAGCCCTGCAGGGGGCTCCAGTAGGGGACTCCGTAGTCTTGATGGGAGACTTCAACACACACGTGGGAAATGATGGAGACCCCTGGAGATGATCGATTTTGTAATTGTATCATCTGATCTGAGGCCGCATGTTTTGGACACTCGGGTGAAGAGAGGGGCGGAGCTGTCAACTGATCACCACCTGGTGGTGAGTTGGATCAAGGGGTGGGGGAAGACTCTGGACAGACCTGGTAAGCCCAAACGGGTAGTGCTGGTGAACTGGGAATGTCTGGAGGAAGCCCCTGTCCTGAAGATCTTCAACTCACACCTCCGGCGGAGCTTTTCAACTATCCCTGTGGAGGTTGGGGGCATTGAACCTGAGTGGGCGATGTTCAAAACCTCTATTGCTGAAGCTGCGGTGATGAGCTGTGGTCTCAAGGTCTTAGGTGCCTCAAGGGGCGGTAACCCTCGAACACCGTGGTGGACCCCGGTGGTCAGGGAAGCCGTCCGACTGAAGAAGGAGTCCTTCCGAGTTATGTTATCCGGGCGGACTCCGGAAACAGTTGCAGGGTACCGAAGGACTCGAAGGGCGGCAGCCTCTGCCATGTCAGAGGCAAAGCAGCAGGTGTGGGAGAAATTCGGAGAAGCTATGGAGAAGGACTTTCGGTAGGCACCAAGGTGCTTCTGGAAAACCATCCGGCACCTCAGGAGGGGGAAGCGGGGAACCATCCAAGCTGTGTACAGCAAGGGTGGGACCCTGCTGACTTTGACTGAGAAGGTTATCAGGCGGTGGAAGGAGCACTTTGAGGAACTCCTGAATCAGTCTAACACGCCCTCTATGGTAGAGGCAGATTTCAATTTCCCTGACGGAAGTCACTGAGGTAGTCAAACAACTCCACAGTGGCAAAGGCTCAGGGGTTGATGAGATCCGTCAAGAAATGCTGAAGGCTTTGGGGCTGTCTTGGTTGACACGCCTCATCAACATTGCGTGGAAGTCTGGGACAATGCCTAGGGGATGGTAGACCGGGGTGGTGGTTCCCCTATTTAAAAAGGGGGACTAGAGAGTGTGTGCCAACTACAGGGGTATCACATTTCTCAGCCTCCCTGGTAAAGTCTACTCCAAGGTACTGGAAAGGAGGGTTCAGCCGGTAGTCGAACCTCTGATTGAAGAGGAACAATGCGGATTCCAGTGGATGTTGGCCTCCGCCAGGGCTGAGCTTTATCACCAATCCTGTTCGTGATTTTCATGGACAGGATATCGAGTCGTGGAGGAGAGGGGTTGCAGTTCGGTGGCCTGAGGATCTCATCGCTACTCTTTGCAGATGATGTGGTCCTTATGCCATCATCGGTCTGTGACCTTCAACAGTCACTGGATCGGTTTGCAGCCGAGTGTGAAGCGGTTGGGATGAGGATCAGCACCTCGAAACCTGGGCGCCTCCCTAGGGAGGTGTTCCAGGCACGTCCAGCTGGGAGGAGACCCCGGGGAAGACCCAGGACTCGGTGGAGAGATTATATCTCCTCACTGGCCTGGGAACGCCTCGGGATCCCCCAGTTGGAGCTGGAGGATGTGGCCCGGAGAAGGGAAGATTGGGGTTCCTTATTGGAGCTTCCGGACCTCTCTGCTGCGTTTGACACAGTGAACTACCTCTACACCCTCCAAGAACTGGGAATCTCAGGCTCTGCTCTCTCCCTGCTCGAATCCTACCTAAAGGACCGTACACCTACAGGGTAACTTGGAGAGGGGCTATGTCGGACCCCTGTCAACTCACCACCGGGGTACCTCAGGGCTCCGTCCTGGGTCCCCCCCTTTTTTCTCTGTACACCAACTCCCTTGGCTCTGTCATCCACGTTATTTCCCCCGACTCGGACTGCAAGGAATCTGGGTGTGAGACTGGACGACCAACTGTCCTTCAGTGCCAACATCACTGCAACAACCCGCTCCTGCAGACACACTCTGTAGAGCATCAGGAGGATTGTAGGCTGGACTACCTACATGTGCCATCCGACCTCTACAGCTCATCCAGAATGCAGCAGCCCGACTGGTCTTCAACCTATCCAAGTTTTCCCACACTACACCACTTCTCCCTCCCTTTACTGGCTACCAGTGGCAGCCTGAATCTGCTTCAAGACTCTGGTGCTGGCCTTACCGTGTTGTGAATGGATCAGCCCCTTCCTACATCCAGGCCATGGTCTTCACACCTTTGAATTGAGTTGAATTTGTATTCTATTATTTCTGTATGTTGCACTTACATTTGTTTTGCTTATTTGAAGCTATTGTTCTGCACTTAAAGGATTGTACCTATTTGAAGCTAATGTACTTGCAAGATTATTGCTGTTCGGAGTTGTATCCTCATGATTGTTTGTACTTATTGTAAATCGCTTTGGACAAAAGTGTCAGCTTAATGAACTGTAATGTAATCTAATCTAATTTTTATTTATAATATTAAAAGTGAAAACCTTTTAGCTAATTGAAAAGAAATTGAAACAAAAATAAGAAACAATTTTAAACAATCAAAAGGGAGAAATTGTTTGTGGATGCATGCACCTGTCGGGGACGCGTACAAGTGTACGTAAAATATGTGAAGCGGGAGCTTTGAGTTCATATCTCTGTGTGTGTGTTGCTATGTTAAAAGGTAAATTCACAAATTATTGTGAGCTCGTAACATGTATAATAAAGTTGCAGGGTTAAGAAGATGGCTAGTGTGTATGTGACTCTGTCTGTGTTTACAATACTAACACATCATTTCAGTTTAGGTTCAGTTCATGAATGGAAAGGCTACTTAGCTCTCAGCTCTTCGCTTATGAAACCTTTGAGATGAAGAAAATCAGCGTGTTGTTTTCTTTTGTGGGGGTGTGTGGCCGGTCAAGTCGTTGTGTCTTTGTTGTTTACTGCTTATTACACTGTGTGCAGGACGGAGAAAACCGGTCGCTCCATCCGCTATCTTGCAGAATACAGTTAGCTCCTTGCTCACTACTGGTTGCTCCTATTGTGAAGGCTAGCTGGCTACGGAGAGAGCCGCTGCGACTGAACTGGTTTACTTTGGCCACGCACTCTCGTCCTTGCCATTAAGGGAGAAAGTCTGAGAAACACACTTAGAAACTTGCTGTTCGGAGTTGTATCCTCATGATTGTTTGCATTTATTGTAAGTCCCTTTGGACAAAAGCGTCAGCTAAATGTAATGTAATTAAGGGAAATTGAGTCCAATAGCTCCATCTCCATACTGTGAAGATCCCAACAGAAGTTCAGCATCAACACTCACTTCATGATTATTACAGAACATGTTGAACGATCTGTGGGTCTGTCTAAATTTATTCTGTAAGAGTAGAGTAGACTATGTAGGTTATTTGAAATTGTGTTCAAATAACACGCACAGTGCAGTGTGTGCATGTGTGAGAGACGGTCAGAGAGAGGGGAGGAGAGACAGAGACAGAGCAAGGGAAGAAGGTTGTATTTGTGCAGTGTGGATGCAGTGCTGTATGTGTATCTATCAACGAGAGAGACTTTGTAACACGTTTTGGAAATGGGCTGGGTTGGTGTGTTGTTGTAATATTATCAAGCATTTACATCACATAATGAGTTGGCAGTTTGTGAGATGCAGCATGTTACTTGCATGTCTGTGGCTGGCCATTGCAGAGACACTGTGGTGATGTCTGGAGAAGATGATGGTGCAGTGGTGACAATTAGTCCAGGTTGAGGTAAAGCAGAGCTAGAATAGCAACCTTTGCATCAAATAAAATCCATACTGCTTTCCAGTGAACATCTTTTAATAAGCAAAGTTCGGAATCATCTGACCAATCACCAGACTTGCTCACCCAGAGGTCAATGTTCAACCACACCTGGGTACTCATTCCCTGAGAGGTCAGAGGAAATTGTGTCTCCTATTGTTATTTAAGGCTTGCCCGCAAATACATTTTAGACGGTATGAGGGAGCTTATTTACAACTGATGCATGCTTAATACCTGTGTGGAGACTCTTGTCCACAGTCAGGTATAAGGATGACAGAGAGGAGGTGTAGTGTCACACACAGCTTTATTTTCCGCTGCCTTCTGGCTAATGTTAATGGTACTTTCCAGTCCCAGCTGACAGGTCGCTCTCCTGCATACCTGTCAACCCTCCCGTTTTTCCCGGGATTATCCCATATTTTTACTTCCATCCCGTTTTTCTCCCGTAATTATCCTGTATTTTTAACCTCTTAGGAAGTGGGCTAATTATTTCGAAAATACCTACAAACGACATACCCAAAGTAAATTGAAAGCTGTTCTTCAACCATTTGCACCAGCTGCATGATTTTGGTCTCATTCAAAAGATAACTCTCTTATTGTTCTTGCAAAACAGTGAATAATCACTCCAAGTGCTTCTGGCACTGAGTAATAGTGGTCTGAATATACTGAATTTGAAGAAAATACACTCCGTCTGAAGTTTGTTGTTGAATAAGATGTCTGAAAATGGTTATAGCTGGTAGTCCAGAGCTGAAATACACAATAGAAACATACGTAGAACCAAGTGTTATCAAGTTCACCACCCAATTTCAGATAAAAAGGGATAAAACGTAATTTATTAGACAGGTTTGTCCAAGAGTAACACCGGGCGTATACCAACTGTGCAATATGTACATGTACTGTACAGCGTATATTTATTAATTGTTTAAAACATTTTTATTTATAAATAACTATTATATACCCATATTACCTGTTAGTAGTAATCACACAGAGTAAGTGAAGTATAAAGACGTTTTTTTTCTAATATTTGTATGTTTTTTTGTATTTTTTTTGTACAATAAATAATAAATATTATTTTGGAAATACATTTTATTTTGAAAAAGCAAACCATGGGAAGTGACGTATCTAACGAAAGAGGCGCACATTTCCTTTACGATGCACGCGCCACCAGGACGCTGAGCTGTTCCAGGGTCAGTTTGTAACAAAAGAAGTGGGTGGGCACTTTCTTATCAAGTTGACACTCATTGGCTCATGAAGGTTGTAAAAGACCCATCGAAGCTCCGATTGGCTCAAATGAAGTGTCAATCTAACGCTGAGAGCCCGCGCTAAAACCAGGACGTGTCTGTACCGGGATGAGAGCACGAGATATTAAGTTATG
The DNA here is from genome assembly GCF_900634415.1 of Cottoperca gobio. Classification (NCBI taxonomy): domain Eukaryota; kingdom Metazoa; phylum Chordata; class Actinopteri; order Perciformes; family Bovichtidae; genus Cottoperca; species Cottoperca gobio. Next base: position 540,624 of record NC_041359.1, read on the forward strand.
ACTGTTTATGATCACACAATGTAAAAATCGACCAGCTGATTTCACAGATTGCAACACCTGTTCATGGACGTTTATCTATCTGACGATGTTCACAATGGATATATTTTTCCCGGAAACGAACGTGTGGAGTGTCTTTTTCAAAATATTACTGAAAAGAGGATATTTATGAGGCTTTATAGGTAAGTTGGCTCAAAGTGATGATTTTGATATTGAGTGTACTTGCTAGTTTGAGGAACTGATTGTACCGCTGTGATTTTCATTTCCATATTAAAATAGACGAGATTCTAAGCTTTCCAAAAATCCCAAAAAAAAAAAATCAGAGTTCTAAAATGTCCAGGTACAGAAGCGATATAAGACGTGCTGGGCCCGCCGGCGGGGCCACACTTTCTATGAGGTTCAAAAAAAAAAAAAAAATAGGCATATTAAAATAAGTGTAAAGTGGCCTCCGGTAGAGTAGATGGCAGTATTATGTTTAACTTTAGCTGAAATACGTTATCCGCCAGTAAACACACAGAAGAAAACAGGAACAATAACACAGAAGAAGAAGACGAAAACATATGATGAGAGTCACAGTGAACGGGAGATAGATGGAGACGCTGTTGTACCTGCCAAACAATGTATGCAAGTACCAAATGAGAGGAGACTTCATATGACAAGAACTGTTTCGGAGGCAAACCAAGTGACCAAAGCTGAGGGAAAGATGTCGATACATTGCGCTAAAAAATAATGTAGCCTTCAGCTTCAGCGTTGATTTCAGTCGCAGTGTAGCGGACATGTTTCCCGACTCTGCCATCGCAAGGAAGTACTCGTCTGGGAAAACAAAAGCCACACAACTCATCAATAATCAAATAAATTGATAATAACTCATCAAATAAAATACACAAATCTTATAAACATGTATGTACAAGTAATATATACTTTAAATAAACATGTTTTTCCTGAATGTCCCTTATGTGTTTACGTTTACATTGGTGGCTGAGAGCTGTTAAAATATGGGCGGAGTCCGGCAAAAAAATTCCCTTATTTTGAAATTCCAATGTTGACAGGTCGCTCTCCTGTCCGCGGCTCTGCGCTCTGCTGCCCTCCGGCTGTCCTGCGGCGTTGCGTCGTGGCTCAACTAGGGATCACCGTCTATTCTGGAACCCAGCCTACTGCAAGAGAACAGAACCAGGCCATCACCATGCATTTATTATGTGACTGATTACCTGATTCCGTTCAGCTGTCTGGCCTCCAGCTGGGACACTCCTGTCTCTCCCCAGCAGCCTGCGCCCTAACCACACCCCACTGCCACAACCTGATATTAACATGCCTTGGGGAATTTGGTTATAAACAAAAGCAACACTTCTAATATATATTTAAGAATACTGATGTACACAGCCAAACAATAAAACATATACAGTATAGTATTTAAGAAGCCTATGTGTTTTTTTGGAGGGGAAGAGGAGTGACTTTTAGAAGAAGGGGGGTTTGATTTTCAAGGGTTAGCGTTCCAGGATGGGTTGAGTGACTAAAAGGAGTTTTAGATCCCTGCCAATAGGAATAAAAGATACTCCCCGAAAACTAAACTACCGATGATCTCCAGCCCAAACAAAAATGACAAACCCCAACAATTTAAAATATGTCAGGGGAAAACTGGAAGACAAAAGAGTGAATTAATCCCCCAAGCTGCTGCTGCTCCTGCTCCTCCTGCTGCTCCTGCTCCTCCTACTGCTGCTCCTGTTCCTCCTGCTGCTCCTCCTGCTGCTGCTGCTGCTCCTGCTGCTCCTCCTACTCCTGCTGCTGCTCTCGCTCCTGCTGCTGCTGCTCTTGCTGCTGCTCCTGCTGCTGCTCTTCCTGCTGCTGCTGCTCCTGCTGCTGCCATCAATCATGGATTATATGCTGTTTCCACAATTGTTTCCAAAGTGGTAATCTTCTTTGCAAAAATGGCAAAATGTGCAGAATAGCTATGATTAAAATGTATATTTATTTTATTTAAAAAAAGGAAGATGATGTAGTTCATCTTTAATTATTATACCAAGTGAAAAGTTGATAGATCACCACTTGGCAAGAATAACTACATTTGTGCAAAATACATTGGTTTTTGTTTCCATTATTGACTAATCATGTTTGGATTGCAGGCAGTGGTGAATATGTGTACATCTATTTGCATCATAGCTTTACCCAAGTCGTAAATTCCTGTCATGAACCATGTTGATGGGACACAAATACAGCTTGCTTTAGAGAGAGCGCCACTTTCAGTCAAGAGTAAGTTGTATTGCAACATACAAATAATAAGTATTTTTATCATTGTCCCTAAGCAGTGCAAAGGTTGAGAGTTTCATCAGCAGCTATCATGCAAGTCAGGAATGCTCGGCTGCTATGTCTTCAGCAGGCCTCTGGAGAGCCATGCAGGCTGAGACTGACAGCTCAACATCCTCTGCACAGTCTCAGCAGAAAGGGAGGACATGAACACGACTGTCCAGGGCCATAAAGAACTAGCTGTCCAGGTCTCCTTCACCTGCTGTTGAAGAAGATGAAAATTAGTTTGTTTTCTAGTTTTCTTAGAAGATAGTTAATTACATTCAGACTGTGTGTGTGTGTGTGTGTGTGTGTGTGTGTGTGTGTGTTGGGATGGGGGGGCAAGTGTTCCAGTTTACTCCAGGAAAGTTGATGGAGGACGTGGTGTGTACAGTGTACAGTTATAGCCATGAATCTCCAGCTGTGGAGACACACAACACTGAACCCACTGGAGAGCTCTGAGCCAATAAGGAAGGCCACACACACACACACACACATGCAAGTTAGAATTATAATCTGCATGATGGATATGTGGAGCTCCTGGGTACACTGCTGACCACAGAGCATCATTCTTACTGCTGTACACACAGCAAACACATTGGAACAGATGGGAGGGGAAACACAAGCAATGGTCCACATTGCGGCAAACAAGGCACATTTTTGCAGTTCACGTTTTATATTTTTTTAAGTTGTGAAAACCCAAAGAATTAACAGTTTTTCCCCAAAATCCGCTGACTATTTGTAGATCTCCTTTTTATGTAGTTAAATGTTTAATGTAAAACACACATTATGGCTAAATGTAGCCCCAATTCATTCATTTCACAGCTCAGAAAATGTGCATGAATAAGACACTTTTGCAATTAATTTCTCAAAAACTTTGTACCCTAATTTTGACGTAGAAAATATTTAAAGGGAGTTTGACAGTGACTTACAGTAAAGAAGGACTCGAGTTATTTAGTACTGCTCTTTTAAAAATCCAAGCTGCAAAGACAAATATCCTGACTTTAAGTCCCAAGTTTGCTGAAAGTTCAGAAAACAATAGATCTTAAATGTATCATAATACATCCATCAGCATCTATTGGTATTACAGTTTTTTTCAATTGCTAAAACACTAAACCCCATTCTCTGAACTAAATTATCAGTTGCCTAAACCCATTTGTCGAATCAACCACTCTTTTAGCAAAACCCTAAAAAAGTTCAAGTAGTTAGACACTATTTGCAAAACTCTAAACACATTCTCCTTTACTATAAAACACAATTCCCACTGTGATGCACATGTGTTGCAAAATGGCAAACACGGGCAGCAAAACACAACTACAACACAGTGGTCATCGTTTAAACGCAACGACCCAAAATTGTACACACTTGTTTCTAATGATGTGATCAAGCAATTATATATAACACATTATATAAGCAAGTTCAGAGTGAATACCGACAATGGATGAAAACATTTTGAGAGGCTGAAGGAAGAGGTGGTAGAAGAGGAGGAGGAAGAGTACCGGTAAGAGGTGATGGGCCAAGAGGAAGACATCAAGGCCGAGGAAGAACCAGAACCATCATTTCAGATGCAATCCGGGCAACGGTCATAGACCATGTTCTTGTTCATGGCTTGACAATTAGGGAAGCAGGACAAAGAGTGCAACCAAATTTGAGTAGGTTCTCTATGGCCACCATCGTAAGGGCATTCAGAGAAGAACACAGGTACAGTTAGAGATTGTTTGAATTAGATTTTATAGAAAGGCCCCATGAATACATTTTTGTAGATGAAGCATGGTTCAATCTGATGAAGAGGAGAAGGAGAGGCAGGAACATAATTGGCCAACGGGCCATTGTGGAAGTCCCTGGCCAGCGTGGTGGCAATGTCACCCTTTGTGTGGCCATAAGTTTTCTTTGTTATTTGTATAAGTTGAGGTAATTGTACTTTTGTTTAGTTTTGCAAAAATGTGTTCATTTACAATAAAACAAAATCAAACAACATGCACTGGATGCAGTGTTTTCATTTTTTTTTTATGTAATATCTAATGAATACTCTGTATGTTTTTCTATTTCATTTTTGCCAGAGGAGTCTGTGGTTTTGTGAATGTAGCTTGAGTTTTGTGTTTAAAGTTTTGAGAAAATGGGTGAAGGTTTCGAGAAATGTGTTTTAGCAATATTAAAAAACTAATACAGATCTGGATCAGGGGCAGCTGTTTTATGGTGGATTACTGCCCCCTTGTGTTTATAGAATACAGAAACTAACCAGATGACTTATTATAATTATAATACTATTCTCAAAATAATTAAAAACTAAAGGAAAAAGATGAACACATGTATTATCTGTATACTGTGCACTCACACACACACACACACACACACACACACACAGACCCACAGACACACACTCACACACTCACGCTCACACACATACACACAGACACATACACACAAACAGACACACACTCACACACACACACAAACACACACTCACATACACACACTCACAGACACACGCACACACATTCATGCACACTCATACACACACATTCATGCACACAAACACATACACACACTCGCACACATACACACACACACACACACTCACACACACACACACATACTCACACACACACACACATGGTCCGTTGCCGGTCTAATGGTCAGGTTATTGTCTGCAAAGTGGATCATTGACATGGATGATAACTGAGGACCAGATCCAACCAGTTCAGATTGAACTAAGGGACACAAAAAAAAAGACACACACACACATGAAGATGCAAGCAGTGAAGCAACAGCAGTTAAAATTAAAGTAGTTCTGTGAAAGGGAAGGAAACGTTCTTAGAGTTAATAATTAGAAGAGGTTTATATTCAGATTCACTATAATGTCGCTGAAGCAACGTGTGTCTTTAAGCATTTTTGGTTGAAAAAGTTCTCACAGCAGACTTGTTCCTGTTGTTTGACTTTGTTAGATATGCATTATTTGAACATGCATGCAGGTAACTTGACTGCAATGGCCAAGTTTAACAATCAATGTTGAGCTTTCTAATTGTACACCAATGAAAGGATCAAAGTGGCCAGAAGCAAACATGGCTGCCTCAGTGAAGGGATGTTGGCAGACAACTAAACACTCTCCACTAACAAAAGAAGGAACAATAACTGGGATCTATCAGCTTAGCCCTAGTCAGTGTGCCCAAAATGTTTGAAACTGTTCTGAACAATGTGAGGAGAGGCTAAATGACATGGCAGTCGAGAAGGAACTAAACACAGCAGGAAGAAGCTTAGAGAAGAAGTGTTCTATGAGGCTCATATGTGCTGTTTTCAGATGATCTCTGTTGAACAAATAAAAAGGCAACTGAGACAAAAGGTAGATTATGAACCGTAAAATACAATCGAACACTGAAACTGTAACTGACTTGCAACACAATGCAGATGGTGAAACTTTACAGTAAATAGTACGCTACACAATTGTACACTACTCATATTGTGTGTTGCACTGAATTGCTGCAGGTTAAAGTTGTTTTGCTGCAATTTTTCAACACATCGACTTTGACCTTCCTGTCCTCTGACCTTTCTCTTCAGGAGCAACAACAAAACCTTGTTAGGTTGCAGGTCAGTTAGTGAGTTTTTATCATCTTTCTTTAGCTTAATTAATTAATGCGATAGCTATAGGAATTCCTCTCTGGGAACCATAACCTTATCGTGGTGGAGAGGTTTGTGTGTTCCTATGAACCTGAGAGCTGTGTTGTCTGGAGCCTAGTGCTCCTGGTAGGGTCTCCCAAGGCAAATTGGTCTCAGGTGAAGGGCCAGACTAAGAATGGTTCAAAAACGACTTCATGAAAGAAAGGGAAAGGAAAGGAGAGACCCTGCCCGGAGGAAGCCCAGGGCCCCCGTCTGGAGCCAGGCCCAGAGGGAGGGCCCGACAGCGAGCGCCTGGTGGCCGGGTTTGCCACGGAGCCCGGTCGGGCACAGCCCGAAGAAGCTACGTGGTGCCTCCCATCCATCCATCCTGTGGGCCCACCACTCATGGGAAAAACTGCTGGGGTCGGGTGCGCTATCACACGGGTGGCAGTGATGGTCAGGGACCTCGACGGACCAGCAGAGGCTGGCTCTGGGGACGTGGAACGTCACCTCTCTGTGGGGGAAGGAGCCGGAACTAGTGCGGGAGGTGGATCGCTACCAGTTGGATCTGGTGGGGCTTACCTCCACGCACAGTCTTGGCCCTGGAATCGTACTCCTGGATAGGGGTTGGACTCTATTCTTCTCCGGAGTTGCCCAAGGTGTGAGGCGTCGGGCCGGGGTGAGGATACTCACTAGCCCCCGGCTGAGCGCCGCTATGTTGGAGTTTATCCCGGTGGACGAGAGGGTCGCCTCCCTACGCCTTCGGGTTATGGGGGGGAAAACCCTGACTGTTGTTTGTGCCTATGCCCCAAACCGCAGTTCTGAGTATTCGGCCTTCTTGGAGAACCTGAATGGAGCCCTGCAGGGGGCTCCAGTAGGGGACTCCGTAGTCTTGCTGGGAGACTTCAACACACACGTGGGAAACGATGGAGACACCTGGAGAGGCGTGATTGGGAGGAAGGGCCTCCCTGATCTAAACCCGAACGGTCGTTTGTTGTTGGACTTCTGTGCTAGTCATGGAATGGCCATAATAAACACCATGTTCGAACATAAGGATGCTCATAAGTGCACATGGTACCAGAGCACCCTAGGCCAAAGGTCAATGATCGATTTCGTAATCGTATCATCTGATCTGAGGCCGCATGTTTTGGACACTCAGGTGAAGAGAGGGGCGGAGCTGTCAACTGATCACCATCTGGTGGTGAGTTGGATCAAGGGGTGGGGGAAGACTCTGGACAGACCTGGTAAACCCAAACGGGTAGTGCGGGTGAACTGGGAACGTCTGGAGGAAGCCCCTGTCCTGAAGATCTTCAACTCACACCTCCGGCGGAGCTTTTCAGCTATCCCTGTGGAGGTTGGGGGCATTGAACTTGAGTGGGCGATGTTCAAAACCTCTATTGCTGAAGCTGCGGTGATGAGCTGTGGTCTGAAGGTCTTAGGTGCCTCAAGGGGCGGTAATCCTCGAACACCCCGGTGGTCAGGGAAGCCGTCCAACTGAAGAAGGAGTCCTTCCGGGTTATGTTATCCGGGAGGACTCCGGAAACAGTTGCAGGGTATCGAAGGCCTAGAAGGGCGGCAGCTTCTGCCGTGTCAGAGGCAAAGCAGCGGGTGTGGGAGAAGTTCGGAGAAGCTATGGAGAAGGACTTTCGGTCGGCACCAAGGTGCTTCTGGAAAACCATCCGGCACCTCAGGAGGGGGAAGCGAGGAACCATCCAAGCTGTGTACAGCAAGGGTGGGACCCTGCTGACTTCAACTGAGAAGGTTATCGGCCACTGGAAGGAACACTTTGAGGAACTCCTGAATCCGACTAACACGCCCTCTATGGTTGAGGCAGAGCTGGAAGCTGATGGGGGATCATTGTCAATTTCCCTGATGGAAGTCACTGAGGTAGTCAAACAACTCCACAGTGGCAAAGCCGCAGGGGTTGATGAGATCCGTCCAGAAATGCTGAAGGCTTTGGGTGTTGAGGGGCTGTCTTGGTTGACACGCCTCGTCAACATTGCATGGAAGTCTGGGACAGTGCCTAGGGGGTGGCAGACCGGGATGGTGGTTCCCCTATTTAAAAAGGGGGACCAGAGAGTGTGTGCCAACTATAGGGGTATCACACTTCTCAGCCTCCCTGGTAAAGTCTACTCCAAGGTACTGGAAAGGAGTGTTCGGCCGGTAGTCGAACCTCTGATTGAAGAGGAACAATGCGGATTCCGTCCTGGTCGTGGAACAACAGACCAACTCTTTACTCTTGCAAGGATCTGGGCCTGGGAGTACGCCCATCCGGTCTACATGTATTTTGTGGATCTGGAGAAGGCGTATGACCGGGTCCCCGGGTGATACTGTGGGAGGTGCTGCGGGAGTATGGGGTGAGGGGGTCACTTTTGAGGGCCATCCAATCCCTGTACGCCCAAAGCGAGAGTTGTGTCCGGATACTCGGCAGTAAGTCGGACTCGTTTCCCGTGAATGTTGGCCTCCGCCAGGGCTGCGCTTTATCACCAATCCTGTTCGTGATTTTCATGGATAGGATATCGAGGCGTAGTCGTGGAGGAGAGGGGTTGCAGTTCGGTGACCTGAGGATCTCATCGCTGCTCTTTGCAGATGATGTGGTCCTTATGGCATCATCGGTCTGTGACCTTCAACAGTCACTGGATCAGTTCGCAGCTGAGTGTGCAGCGGTTGGGATGAGGATCAGCACCTCCAAATCTGAGGCCATGGCTCTCAGCAGGAAACCGGTGGATTGCCTACTCCGGGGTAGGGAATGAGCCATTACCCCAAGTGAAGGAGTTCAAGTACCTCGGGGTCTTGTTCGCGAGTGAGGGGACAATGGAGCGAGAGATTGGCCGGAGAATCGGAGCAGCGGGGGCGGTATTACAGTCACTTTACCGCACCGTTGTGATGAAAAGAGAGCTGAGCCAGAAGGCAAAGCTCTCAATATACCGGTCGATCTTCGTTCCTACCCTCACCTATGGTCATGAATGCTGGGTCATGACCGAAAGAACGAGATCACGGGTACAAGCGGCCGAAATGGGATTTCTCAGACGGGTGGCTGGCGTCTCCCTTAGAGATAGGGTGAGAAGCTCAGCCATCCGTGAGAGACTCGGAGTAGAGCCGCTGCTCCTTTACGTTGAAAGGAGCCAGTTGAGGTGGTTCGGGCATCTAGTAAGGATGCAACCTGGGCGCCTCCCTAGGGAGGTGTTCCAGGCACGTCCAGCTGGGAGGAGACCCCGGGGAAGACCCAGGACTCGGTGGAGAGATTATATCTCCTCACTGGCCTGGAAACGCCTCAGTATCCCCCAGTCGGAGCTGGAGGATGTGGCCCGGAGAAGGGAAGATTGGGGTTCCTTACTGGAGCTGCTGCCCCCGCGACCCGATCCCGGATAAGCGGTAGACGATGGATGGATGGATGGCTATAGGAATTATAAGCCTGTGATCCCACTGCTTACTGTTGTGCCATCCTTTCTGCTCAACTCTAAAAAGCCAGATGTGATTAGTCACCTGCTGCTGCACCTGCTGTATTTATCACAGACCAGCTGGATGGGCAAGTATCCTCGTGGATGCCTTGGCTGAACTCTAGTGACAGCCATATCTAGTTTATGGCTGTTAAATTAGCTACTGTGACTGTCTTGATTGTGAAATCTACTTGCATGTGCAGAAACAGCTCTGAGGAGCTCTGCTGCAGTAAATGTTACAGCTTCAAGAGGTGACACGCTCAACTAACACTGCCTACTTTTGTCATCCTGCTTTGTTTATTTATTAGGTTATTTGGTAACGGTAACACTGAAGCCATGTTGTAGCACTGGTGCTGTGTAATGTACTGTGTATTGTTTTCCTGTCGCTAGTATTGGGTGTCTGGCATGTTTTCTATATATTTTATTGTTTTAACTGTTTGTGTGTTTATTACGTATGCTCCATCAATCACTCACAGGTTTTTCTGGAAGTCTCCTATTTCCATCTTTTCTCTCTTAACTTGTCATTTGTTTTACTTAATTTTTCAAGTTTAATGCACATTAAAATGCATTTCTGTTTTTATTATATTTACTAATTGGTTGACCAATTGATATGATGAAAATTCATGTGCATTATTGTTGGAACATAGATCCCCATAATAGTCATAATATTCCATGGTTTTTTTAGCATTTATTTTTGTTCATTATGTTTTCTTTCGGTACAGAAAAATGATATTCCTTAACAAAAGTTAGGAATATATCATAGAAAAGTAAAAAAATAATCCTTTTGCAGGAAAAACACATAATCGGTGATTATCAATTGTAATAATAATTATTAATGATTATTTGATGATCATAGTTGGCGCTTCTCAGTGTCCACGTGATTGGACGCGCTCTGGTGATAGGCCGCCCCGTCCTGTCCAATCACTTTGCTGTATTTGGATGTTACGTAATGAGCCCTGTGCCCGTGCGGCTGGGGGGGGATTAAAAGCAATGTTGTTTATCAGGGAACTCTTTCCAGGCAGGTAGAGCGGCGCTGGGTCTGCAGGCGGGTAAGAAGTTTTCTTCTGTTTCTTTACATGAGGCATAACACTTTTTAACGAGAGCAGACACACACACACACACACACACACACACACACACACACGAAACACACGCACACACACATTAATCTTTTAATAAAGTGTGGTGAGGATAATATGAAATTATGAATATGCATGTTAGTTTGTGGATGTTGTCCCTTCAGTCGGCTGTCAAATCCCTTCAACTCCTCCGTGCTTTTGATTGGTCCACCCCGAAGACATGATATGCACTGAGGGAGCTGGTTGGTTCTGGCCCCTCTGTTTGGGGTCATTAAACTGTCAAACAGACCTGACAGTCATGATTACTGTGCACTTTTTGATTAATTTAGTATGTGCGCCGTAGTTCTAATGTTAGTGTTTCTATGATGAGTATATAAAGTTATATACAGACAAACTTTGCATGCTTTATACTAAGTAACATATTCCGAAAATGCTCGAATCTATTCAAAATACTACTAAATGAGACATATACAGCACATGCATTCTTATATGTGCTTTTAATAAAGCATCAGCAAGTACATCTAAAATACTTTTCAGATTGCTAGTCATCTACATGTGCACATATACATATATTCTGCGTGTGTGACATATCTGTACAGTCTTACTCTTCAAACTGTTTGTTGCTCATAGTGGTGATAATAGTGAGCACCACAGAGCTGCTCACTTTGCTCTTTGGACCTAGTCACACAGTAAAGACTGTTTGTTGTAAAGTCTTTTTAAATCAACCCTAAACCACGGAGCTTTATGGCAGTGCGTTGATTGAATGAAGTTAATGGTCTTTCATGTTTCAGTTGCTCCATAGTATGAAAAATGTTGTGCAGAATGTAACCCTTAGCCCAAAGAACCCTCACTTGCCAATTGAAATGTATGTTGTTCTTATATGTGACATAATCTATATACTTTGACTGCCTGTACTAATTGCAAGTACTAATACGAAAGATGTTTTCTGATCCTACCTCTCTAGAACACATTGAGGTGTGAGGATGAAGATTGCAGTGATTGGTCAGAGTCTGTTCGGCCAGGAGGTTTACAAGGAGCTGAAGAAGGACGGCCACACAATCGTAGGAGTCTTCACCATCCCTGACAAGGATGGGAAGGCTGACCCGCTGGGTGAGAACTCTGCTGTCAGAAGGTCATGGCTGTATGACCAGAAACATTTATGGAAATACTGTCTGTCCTCTCTCAATAAAAGCATGCCTTCCATGCACAGACTCAGGATGCTGCCAAATGCCATTTGGACTCTTCACACTATGGCTTTTAGGACTTTGATCCACTAAGCAAACAAAACAACTAAATAAAGCTGTCCTATCAGAGTTTCATGAAGTATTTGTGTTTGCATGCAGTGTATGCTATCTTTATATCTGACAATATGCATCAGTAACATTGCACAGCACTGTAGAAGCATAAACAAGAGCAAGACATCAATGTAGTTTTGATTGTCTATGAGTTAGAACTACAAATTCCACGATTCTCCTTGACATAAGTATGCTTCATTTAAATTTCTAAATGCTGATCTGAGACTGCCACACTGTGTAGAGTTGGCATGTTCCGCTGTGTCAGCGTGGCTTTTCTCCCTCAGGTGAGGTTCCTTGTGTGAATGTCTCAGTGAGTCCTCTAAGCTCCCATTAAGGATAAAGGAAGGAAGAACTGTGATTGGTCAGCATGAGTGGCTTGTTTTTTCTGATGGAGGCCAGTTGATAAAAGGCTCATTGTCTTCCCCTGGATAAAGAAATCCTACATCAACACTAATGTAAATGAGCTTTTATCTGGATTCCGGTCAGATGTTTCCAAACTTGTTCTGTTATGCTCACCTTTGGAATCTTTATAATATAATACGTTTTAGTCTTTATGTATCTTTGTAACTAAAACTAAATTGTATGGCATACTTTAAGAGTTTGGTCATTGTTTTCTTCCACAGCAACTGAGGCGGAGAAGGATGGTGTTGCTGTTTTCAAGTTCCCCCGCTGGCGTGTGAAGGGCCAGGCCATCCCGGAGGTGGTGGCTCAGTACAAGGCCACCGCTGCCGAGCTCAACGTCCTCCCCTTCTGCTCCCAGTTCATCCCCATGGAGGTCATCGACCACCCCAAACACGGCTCCATCATATACCACCCCTCCCTGCTGCCTCGCCACAGAGGAGCCTCGGCTATCAACTGGTGAGTCATGTGATGTCCATTAGGCTAGGGTTGGCATGGTGACAAGCCCAGTCTGTTAGCTGCTGTCTGTGACACACAGGACCCTGATCCATGGTGACCAAAAGGGCGGGTTCACAGTGTTTTGGGCCGACGACGGACTGGACACCGGACCGATCCTGCTGCAGAGGGAGTGTGACGTTGAACCCAATGACACGGTCAACACAGTCTACAAGAGGTTTCTCTTCCCAGAGGGGGTCAGAGGCACAGTAAGTGTAGTGATTGGGCAAAGCACTGTGGGTGGAGAAAAGAGGCTTTTAGTTTTGTTAATGATTTGCATTCTTTTCATCACAGCTTCTCCAACATTCTGGTTTAATAAACTGTGTCAATTTTGGTTGTATTTTTGGTGTGATAAAGAATCTTGTGAATATCTTCCATGAGGGAAAGGAAAGAGTTGCTTGTATAGTGTAGACCATTCCAATCACTCTGAACTTATACTGCACTGGCAATCAAACATTAAACTACCAGTGGTACGGTCCTTTTTTTAAATGACAAAAACAGCCATTTACCATATTGGCTTGATAATGAAGTCAAAGTTCAAAATGTATGAACAATCATTCTTGGCAATACTAATATATGAATGCACTTCTGATATCACAATGGCACATGTAGGTAAATAATCATGTTTTGGATTATCCTGCTTCACACACATAGCATAAAATACACACACACACACACACACACACACACACACACACACACACACACACTGTGATGGCAAAGTCCCCAAAGATAGCACACATGTTTTGCTTCAGTGACTTGAAGTTCATTGTTCCTGGTGCAGGTGGATGCAGTGAGGCTCATCGCAGAAGGGAAGGCTCCGAGGATCACCCAGCCACAGGAGGGAGCCTCATACGAGTGCATTCAGAAGAAAGACAATGCTAAGGTAATAAACACGCACAGCAGAGGGATGCAAAAACACACTGGGAAAAACAAGTCATTGAGATACAAAGTAAAATAATTCACAAACACAAAACAGTAAAACGCACTGAAGCTGCGTTTTACTAGGTTTGGGGAGCATTTGGCCTTCATTAGACATTAAACAAGAGAGAGCTGATAGGGGTGTGTGTGTGTGTGTGGGGGGGGGGCGCATCTATTTAAATGTGAGGTATGTACAATAGCTTTCTATCAAATAATGTGTAACTGAGAGCAAGACTTTTTTATGAATTTGGTCTTTGACTATGGAAGCAAAGAAAGGCCAGAAGGACTTGAATCAGCAGACTGAGTACTTATTGTTGACGTTTAAATACCACTGAAGCATATCATTGAAATATTTTACTTTGAAAACCATCTATCTAAATGTATATGGTTTGAAGTCTTCTTTGAATTTTCTGTTAAATGATTTCAAGTTTTTTTCAATGTTCACAAAATAAGATTTTAGTCCAATATTTATTCAAATCAACTGGGTAATTACAGATCTAAAATTCAAGTCAAGTAAAAAAATCAAGTTGCTCTAATTTAATCGATGACAATAGCAAATTTAAAATTACATAAATTCAGATTAATGGTTTTCAAAGTAAAAGATTTTGGTGCTTTAATGTTTGTATATTCCACCTGACTGTGTTGGCAGGTGGACTGGAACCAGTCTGCCGAGGCTCTCCACAACTGGATCCGAGGAAACGATAAAGTGCCCGGTGCCTGGGCAGAGGTGGATGGACAGGTAACGCAAAACCTTGGGTGTATTTTTTTTTATGTGCGGTTAGAACAGAAATCATATTGTCTATTGACATCTTATGATATAAGTAAGTCTGAAGAGTTTTAAATTAGAGAAATGTCAGTATTATCTTGTGATGTCATTAAGTAACACACTGTATATCTGTTCGGATAATATTATTAACTGACCATAATGGCTGACTCATGTTATGACAGCCCTCCTATTAAATGACTTATTAATGCAATGTCCAAGTAAGGAAGCTCATTAACTCTGCGTTAAAAGAAGAGAAATATCAGTTTAGGTTATCTCAGAATAGATTTCAATTTCTCTCTATGCTCTTATCCAGGACTCTCTTCCAGTCCTGGTGTAGCAGATTGTTGCTTTTTAAATCCTGAGTATTTTTATGCTATAGAGAAACACTTCAAAGTTTCTAAGTACACTGAAGAGATTGCCTGTAACGATGTGATCAGCATCTTGGAAAAAGAGTGAAGTGAGGGTTTCTGTCAAACAACACACAAGTATTTCACTAACGACTAGAATTATATAACATGAGTTGTGTTGTTTCCTGTCTCTCTTCCTATAGAAAGTAACTTTCTACGGCTCCACTCTGGTGGATAACGGCACCACAGCTAACGGTCAGCAGCTGGAGATCCCCGGAGCCAGCCACCCTGCCATCGTCAGCAAGGCAGGCCTGGTGCTGTTTGGCAATGACAGCAAGGCGGTACGATGTCGTCTTCTTCTTCTTCTTTGTATTTTTCCCTGGTGCAATCTTTCCAGTGCTTTCATTAATGCTCCCATGCTAAATGGGACATGTTGTTCCTCCTCAGTGCTTTCCTTTCTCCGTAGTGCCTCCATATTTTCAGATTCTATTTTCTCTCTGCCTTTTCTTTCCTCCTTTTATAGATGTCTGCCACAGCTGCAATTAATCTTTCCATCAAAAAGGTGTTGAATGACTGATTCTTGGTTGCTGTGTGTAGTGTACCGGCCTTTGTTAAGGATACAATATTTAACAAGGGTCATGTCTCCACCCGCTGTACCAGACTGTATTACCAATCCCCACATTACATGTCACCTGACACATCTCCATGCCCTTTCTATTACAATAATGAATTGTAACTTGTAAGGCTGTACAGGAATGTCATGGGTAAAGCAGCCTAAAGTTTATTTAGATTGTCAGACATCCATAACCTACATCTAGGTTACATATACATTCACCATATCAGTTCAAGACAGATTACTCAGTGTATTAAAATAATCCTAAACAAATGTGTTTCCATTCACTCTAAAATACAGTGTCTGATGACTGGAGATGCTTTCTATGGTTGACTCTTATTAGACACATGTTTCCTGAGACTGAGACTTAACCACTGCTCATCTAAAGTCTTCTAAAGCTGAAACTGCTGTCATTATGGTTGCATCATGCTCTTTCTCTGCAGCTGCTGGTGAAGAATCTTCAGTTTGAGGATGGGAAGATGATTGCTGCAGCACAGTACTTCTGCTCAGGGAGCAGTGCTGCCGTGGAGCTCACCGAGGAGGAGAAAACCTTCGCTGAACAGATGAGGGTGGGCCTCCTCTCCTACTCATTCTGAGGAAGAATACATCCAGCTGAGAAGTTGCCAGATAAATGTGTTTCCACTTACAGATGTCCTGTGTTGACTTGTGACAATGTTTCCTCACAGGCGGTGTGGCAGAGTATTCTTTCTAATGTCAGTGCAGATTGAAGACTCCACTGATTTCTTTAAGTCTGGTGCCGCTTCCATGGATGTGGTCAGGTAATGAAGGTGACAAATGGAATATTCTGATGTATCTGGTACTCTATATAGGTACTTTAGTGAAGTCTCCCTTAGACTCACTTAGATTAAAAGTGAATCCATCATACATGCATATGTATGTTCATTGTAATATAGTATTCCTCTGCATAGTACAGTTAGGACTATTATCCTTAATAAATCACTAAGCACTAACTATAGCTTGGAGGTTTAGATTAGTTTCCTTCTGCTGCTGTGCTCTGCTTGTAATCTTGTCCGTTTCAATGTGTTCCAATAGTGTCAAGTTTTCACAACAGAAAATAAATATAAACACTTGCAGACATAAAACCCTCTGCAGCATAATCCATTTCTCCATATCAAAGTGTATGCATGCCAGCAGCAGGTCAGTCGGTCAGTGCCTCCGTCACTTTGGTCCAGACTCAAATACCTGAACAATTACTGGATGGATGATATTTAGTTTTTGTGCAGAAGTTAATTTCTTCTAACACTTACCACCAGCACACTGTCAACAGTGGCTCAGTGGCTATTGGATGGATTGCCATGAAATTTGGTTCAGCTATTTCATAACTTTAATCCCCAGACCTGATCCAGAAATGTCATCAGGTCCAAATTCCACATTCACCAAATTTGTGAGAAATTAATGACATTCTGATCAGCCTCATTTATATGTTGTTTTTATTGCTAATATAAATGTTTGAGCATGCTAATGCTAAACTAAGACTGTGAACAATAAACATTATACATATCAGCATTTTAGCATTGTCATTGTGAGCATGTTGGCATGCTGATGTTAGCATTTAGCTCAAAGCAACGCTGTTTCTATGTGGCAATTTGTTTGAAAAACATTCGCGATAGCAACAATACAGTTGCAGTAATGCAATAGGGGTTATTAATTAGTTACATTAATTCAGGGTCGTTAAACCAATAAATCCCAAGGAACACATTTTCTTGCTCCGCCGTCTGGAATAATATACTTCCTGTGCTGTTTCAGGCTGGTGGAGGAGGTGAAGCTCCGGGCCAGTAGCTGCCAGCTGCAGAACGAAGACGTCTACATGAACTGCACTTTCCAGGATTTCATCCAGATGTGCGTCAGGAAGCTCCGAGGGGAGGACGATGAAGAGGAACTGGTTGTTGACTATGTAAGTGCTGTTACTGGCTGGTTGGTTAGAGGTTGGCCTTGGGAAGACTACATGTTGACTGTTGTCTTGGACTCTCTTGTCTCTCCTCAGGTGGAGAAGAACACCAATAACATGACCATAAAGATGCCTCATCAGCTCTTCATTAATGGAGAGTTTGTTGATGCAGAAGGAAGAAAAACCTACGAGACCATCAACCCCACTGACGGCACGGTAAGGACCAAAAGAGAATATTATAACATTTTTAATACTGTCAGTTCTATGTAGAGCACATAATCTCATGTCCGTTATGTTTTTCATTAAACAATATAAAATGATGTCACGGCCAAATTAAAGTCATTCATTTTATTTCTGGTGTTGGTGGATGCCGCTGTTGCTAGGTTACAGGTACTCAAAGGTGCTACATTGTTAGATATCAATAGAACAATATTAGGTGAAATAACTTTGAAATAAAGCTGATTTTACTGACTTAATCAAGATTTTAAAGTCTATCACCAGTACTCACATTTAAAAACATTTTTGAATATTATCTTTTCAACCATATTGTTTTACATCCTCTCTGCTGCTTTGTGATTTTATTTATTTTGTCCTGCGTCTGTCTGTCCCGCCTGCAGGCCATCTGTCACGTGTCTCTGGCCCAGATAAGTGATGTGAACAAGGCAGTGGCTGCTGCTAAAGAGGCCTTTGAAGAGGGAGAGTGGGGCAGGATGAACCCCAGAGATCGAGGCAGACTCATCTACAAGTCAGTAACCTAACTGCAGCTTTCAACACACACCAGCGCTGTTTGACACTCAATAAAACACCCACATCATGTTCTGCATCACAGACATTACCTTAACTACGCCAGTGCATGTTATAATGTAGACCAGGGGTCGGGAACCTTTTTGGCTGGGAGAGCGATAAAAGCCAAATATTTTTATGTATTTTTTTCTCTGAGTGCTAAAAGCGCTATCGGTGTTTCCCCTACTATTGTCTGTGCCCCCCCCCCCCCCCCCCCCCCCCCCCCCCCCCCCCTGAATTTTTTATATTCACAACTCCCAATTATATCCGGCCCATATCATATGTCTATTATAGACATCATATCATATTAATTTGATAATTAAATCAATGCATGGCACAACCACGGGAAAATACATATTTGAGGAAGTATCTAAAGTGTGTGCAAAATGAAACTGCCCCGGGACTGACGACAGACGGAGCGCCTACGATGCGGTGAAAAGAGCGGATTAGTGGTGAGGATGCGGGAGAAGATGCAGCTGACGATGTATCACTGCATCATACACCAGGAAGTGCTGTGTTGTAAAGCTCTGGAGATGGAACATGTAATGAGCACCGTAACACAGACAGGAAACTTTTATAAAAGACCATTTAAGTCTTTTCCTGAGGAGATGCATTCTGAACATGGCGGTGCGATGGCTCAGTCAAGGGAAAGTGCTGAATAGATTTTTCGAGTTGCGTGAGGAACTCTGCCAGTTTTTAGAAGCAAAGGGAAAGACACCACAGATCTCTGGGACGAAAAGTGGCGATGTGAGCTGGCCTTTATGTGCGACATAACAAAGCATCTCACTGTTAAACCTCCAGCTTCAGGGCCGTGTGATCACGGACATGTATGATGCAGTGAGAGCGTTCCAAGCCGAGCTGCCTGTAGGAGACTCGGATGCAGAAGGAAACTTTGGTCACTACGTGTTTCCAAACGCTGACATACCATCTCCACCGCTGTGTTCCCGACTGTGCATGAACTGCTCAGCAATCTGTTTGCAGTTGACGTGGAAACAGCACATAATTGACCTCTAGTGTAATGACACACTCAAGGCAAAGTATGACTCTGTGGGCGCTGCAGTTTCCAAGCTTCACCCCCGAAACGATGCCTTAATTTTGGCCCTCTCTGTGATTGAGTTTGACACCCCTGGTCTACTGCTTGCCTTGCGCAGTTTCTCCTCTGCTGTTTTGCGAAGGGCAGGGCTCCGCTCCTACACACACATACACATACACACACGTGCGTGCACACTTACAGTCATAGACAGGGCGAAGGAAAGGAGAGGGGAGAACTAAAACAAAATCCGCTGCTAAATGTTTTACTTTAAAATGACATAGTAAAATGATTTATTACTTGTTAATCATGTTAAAAAATGTCAGTTCAAAATTATTCTGCGAGCCATATCGCATCATCGAAAGAGCCATAGGTTGCCGACCCCTGCTGTAGACTGTACGATTCTCAGAAGTTTATTAGGTAGTCTTGTAATGTAATTCCATTACAAAACATAAGGTTTGCTGGTTAAATCATCATCATATCCGTGGTAAATTAAGAGTCACCAGAGGATGAACTGCAGAAAGCATAATTCATAGCTTTTGTTACTATGGCTACCTGTGCACTGAGTTAAGAGCACAGGCAAGGCTGGACTACCCATGGAGCAAAGCGGCCCTAGCAGTTAGTTTGCATAATTGTTGAGGAATTAAATGAATAAAACTAGATGATGATGATAATAATCTAATAATCTAGATAATTGTGTATGTGCTTCGTGTGAAAAAACAACCTTAACCCATAAGAACCCGGACCCATTTCTACTTTAGGGAAAATTATGGGGAACATAACACAGACTAAACTGAGCAGATCATAATCACATTTCTTATTGTGACTAATGTGGCACATTAGATTTTCTGGGGAGTTTTAAGGTTAAAGTCCCGATCGATATTTGCTTCATATCAATGTGATCAAGAAATGTTTTCACAACAGGTTGAATGTAATAAAGGACATGTTATGTAAGCATTCTAATTCTTAAATGGCTTGAATCTTACCTTTAGCAATAAAAAAACTAGCTTTTTAGATTTAGCTAGTTCTGTCACATGTTTTGTCCTGGCTCATGGCCATCTTGGAGATGTTGTTATGGGAACACAAAATCACATGACCTGGCCCATGACCCACCAGGATGTTCAGTATGTGTCACTTGGGGACTTCATGAGTTAAAAATCAAGGGTAAAGCAGTCTAGGGAACTTTCCAGAACATTTAAAGGTTGTGTGACATCTGTGTCACCGTGGGTTCTTATTTAATATTTTCAGGGAATATTTTTTAAGGTACCCTGTTGCGCACCATGGAGAAATGTTCTGATGAGCTGGCCCTTGTTTGTATGCCATCACCTGAATACACACTCCTGCTGCCAGTTTCATGTCATTCTATAGTTTGACAGCTGCTGGCAGAAATATACTGCTAGCTAACAACCAAGGATATAAACAATGCCCCCCCTCCCCAGGCTGGCTGACCTGATGGAGGAGCACCAGGAGGAGCTGGCCACTATCGAATCCATCGACTCCGGAGCGATTTACACTCTGGCCCTGAAGACTCACGTGGGCATGTCAATCCAGACCTTCCGTTACTTTGCTGGCTGGTGTGATAAGATCCACGTAAGAAAGCCTGAAGGCCAGTTTCATGAATTTAGATCAAACTTAAGTTAAACTTGTAAAACCACCAAATGATGGTAGTATATGGCAAATTAGCACTGAGTATGGACAAATGCATGGAAATAAATTATGTCCTCTTTACACAGGGAAGCACCATTCCCATCAACCAGGCCAGGCCCAATCGTAACCTCACCTTCACCAAGAAGGAACCAATAGGGTGAGAGTGGATTTAAATGTCTGTATGATTAAACACACATTTTGAGCAGGTAGAAAATAAGTACATTGCATATGATATTTGTGATTATAGCTCTTCAAATTTTCTAAACAGAGACCCTAGCAGACAGTCAATACATTACAAACAGGCGCAAATCTTCTCTTTATTTTTTCTCAGAGTGTGTGCCATCGTGATTCCCTGGAACTACCCTCTGATGATGCTAGCCTGGAAGACAGCAGCCTGCCTGGCAGCAGGAAACACAGTCGTCCTCAAACCTGCTCAGGTCAGCCTCCACACCCACAGTCAGGCTCTGCTACTGTTGAGTGGTGAGAGTGTACAGCCCTACTGGCAGCGCTGTGAGGCTGTACCATGGATGTTTTATGGCTTTGGATACCCGACCCCGAGATGCCGCCTGTGCAGTCCATGATGTTTTACAAATATTAAAATTCCAAGGCTTAAAATATACAATACAAAGAGAAATACTTGACCATATTTATAGCTGGAGGTGTCTTGTCAACAGTTTTACAGACGTCTCTTTTACAATAGCGGTCTATGAGGAAAATGTTTTTTGGGATGCAAGGGATTTTGTCGCTGCAATATCCCGAGTGGGCACTGGAACGAATTGGAAGCATGGCTGAGAGGCAGCGCCGTATCCAGATCTGCAATACATCCAAGGGATTTAAGCAGGCACAGCAGTGCTTTGAGCTAAATGCTAACATGCTGATGTTGACCATTTCAGTTTAGCATTTAGCACTAAACACAAAGTACAGCTGAGGCAGGGATTTGGTCCTATACTATATTTTGACCTGATGATGATGCTAGAAGATAAGTTGTTACAACTCATCCTGAGGAGGACATGAATGTGTGCTGCTAGCATGGATAAAAATGTGTTTCCAGGTCACTCCACTGACGGCACTGAAGTTTGCCGAGTTGGCGGCGAGGGCGGGGCTGCCCAAAGGAGTGATTAACATTCTGCCTGGATCAGGTAGGAACAGATACTAAATCTATTTTATGCTAGTGTTTTTAAATAATCTCCAGATTAAACGTATGCTTTGAATACCAGCAGCGCATGAAGGCTTCCTCGTCTAGCATGTAAGTTGTTGATCTCACCCTGTTAGGTACTCTGGTAGGTCAGCGTCTGTCTGACCATCCTGACGTCCGTAAACTGGGCTTCACAGGTTCCACTCAAATTGGTAAACACATCATGAAGAGGTGAGAGGTAAAGCACATGTGCACAACTTTGTCTAAACAAAATGTAATATCACTCATATGCTCATCTTTGTGTACCTGTGTCCTCCTCCATCTAAAGCTGTGCTGTCAGTAATGTGAAGAAAGTTTCTCTGGAGCTTGGGGGGAAATCCCCTCTCATCATCTTCAGTGACTGTGACATGGACAAAGCTGTGCGCATGGTGAGTTCATTCATAGAAAAGGGGCATGTTTGTAGTCATTTTGTTGAAATTGCTGCAGAAGTAAAACACTGATGTATTTCAGGGCATGAGCTCAGTGTTCTTCAACAAGGGAGAGAACTGCATCGCAGCTGGCAGACTGTTTGTGGAAGACTCCATTCATGACCAGTTTGTGAGGAAAGTGGTATGTGTCATTTTATCGCACGCTGCTGATGTTTTCAAGATGTTTTCAGAGTTTTTCCACACCTCTGGCATTGTATATCTTTCTGATCTGGATCTCAGTGCATTTGTCCTTGTATTTGAATATTTAATTTGTCACTAGTGCCAACACAATGAATCCTCAGAGGTGGTTTTGAAGCTTGAACAGCTTCTGCTACTGTAGAAGGCCAGAACTACCTCACAATGTTACAAGACCATAATCCCAGACAAAAAACTCTTTGGGTACATACCTGGGTCCAAACTGCAGTTATTGCTGTGTGCACCTCATGCATACTTCAGACCAGGCTACACATGTTCTGTAGAGCGATCTGAAGGTGATGACAAGTGAAGGAAGAGAACAATTGTTAGTTTAGCTAGTTTGTTGTTTTTTCTGCCTTCATATCAATTTGTAAAATGTCCATCTGTGGTAAATTTATAAACTTTAATTATTTAATATTTTCCAGCGGCAGCATCATTGTTTCTGATCTTTGTGAAGTCAGTTTGGATACAAGCTAAAGTCAAATGATGGTGAACGAGCTCACAGGTGCAGGGGATGATGGAATGATACAGTCACTGTTAATAGCAAACACCATTTTTATGATTTAGCTTTGTTCTGTAACTGGTGTGTAAACTGTTATGAATAACTGATGAAACTGTATAATAGCTGTAATCATGATGCATAATTAAAACATGATCAAATCCAAGTTGTTTACCAATGTATTAATAGATTGTATACTGCCTATACATGCTAAATAGAGGGGTATACCTGTAATTTTTCATCCCTTAGTCACCTAGCGAGTTATAGACAGGCTGAAGCTAGTTTCACACTGCTGTAGCTTGGAGGCCAAGAGGACACAATATGTGCTCAAACTTGAAATACTTCAATTCAGTAAAAACCTTTAACTCAGATACTGAAATGAGATATTGAGAGATTTTGAAACAAAAGATTTTTGATCACAAAAGCATGCTAACCCTGAGTGCACAGTATGTGTCTGTATTGTTGTGGATGTCCTATTTAGATGTCTTTTCTCTCAGATTGAGGAGGTGAAGAAGATTAAGATTGGGGATCCACTGGAGCGCTCCACAGACCACGGTCCTCAGAACCACAAAGCCCACCTGGACAAACTGCTGGAGTACTGTCAGACTGGCATCAGGGAGGGAGCCACGCTGCTCTGTGGGGGCAAACAGGTGCAGCGGCCAGGTCAGGCTGCACAATGTAGAGAATCTCCGCTCTCAAGTAGTGGCCACCTCTGATATGATGGATGATGCACATAGACTTATTCCATATAATTTCTCATGTAGTAATGAGCTGTCTTGTTATGTCTGCTTCCAGGTTTTTTCTTTGAGCCCACGTTGTTCACTGATGTGCAAGACCACATGTACATCGCTATTGAGGAATCCTTCGGCCCCATCATGATCCTCTCAAAGTTCAAGAGCGGGTAATCTTAGGATCACTTACCGACTCGTTTCACCATTTACCACAGCTCACAAAATGTTCACAAGAAGTACTCTGTCTTTTCTTCTCTTTTCTGCTGTTTCTTCCTCCTGCCCTGTCTCCTCCTGCCCTGTCTTCTCTCTGTCTCCTCCCTGTCTCAGTGACGTGGACGATGTCCTGAGAAGGGCTAATGCCACAGAGTACGGCCTGGCATCAGGTGTTTTCACACGGGACATCAGCAAAGCTCTGTATGTCAGTGAAAAGCTCAACGCCGGCACAGTTTTTGTCAACACCTACAACAAGACTGACGTGGCCTCGCCTTTCGGAGGCTTCAAACAGTCCGGCTTTGGCAAAGACCTGGGTAAGAAAAGTGGCTGCTGTCACTGTGTAGCTATAGTTAATGTATGTTGATATTATGTAAGTTAATAATGTATAGTAATAGAATTAACGTTGCAATTAAAGGAAATGCAAATATATTTAGGGTTGTAGTTATACTTGGAATAGTTAAACCTCTAAAGTTAACTGATTAACAGTATATGTTTGCTTAATCTGTACGAAAACCCCAAAAATAGTCCAAACTTGATATACAGGATGTCGGGTGTCAGGGATGATCTCATCTCGGAAAGAAAGAAAATAAGCATGTTCCCCAAATGGTTGTATTCCTCTAAAGTAGATGTGATATAAATAATTTCGATAAATAAAGTAAATAAACAAGTTTTTACGGTTAAACATTAGTTTTCCAGCAGAAACGGTGAACTGCATCTGCAGAGCCCTGAAATAACATACGCAAATTATAAATAAATAAAACAACTGTGTTGCTGGTTTCCCTGCTGCTTTAGTGCAGTCCACGGGTTTGTTCCGACCAGGCACTACAGGAACCTAAACTTGAGCTGCCAGCCTGAGTGCTCTCCTCCCGGTCACGTTCATAGCACCGTTTTTCTTTTTTAAGGTGACTGTATTATATGACGGTATTACAAAATGAAAAGGGAGCGATTTGCTGCTATGATTTAGACAAAATTCTGGCAAGAAAAAGGAGGGAAGTCATAAATGTCACATGGCCCACAAACCAACAGGAAGTCACAAATGTGCAAAAGTCATTTCACGTGTCACAAATGCATTAATATCTCTTTACATTTATGTATTTGAATTTCATATACAAATGTGTAGATATGTTTACAGAGTAATTTATGCATATTTACAAATTGCTCTGTATATTTGTGGATATGACTTGCTCAACATGTTACATTTGTGGGCTGTCTGTGCATTACAAATATTAAAGTCCAATAAAAAGTTCCATAGTTGGCCTGCTGTACATAATAAGAGATAGAATGTTAACGAAAGTAGTGTATTTCTTAAAATCATTGACAAAAGATTTGGTTGTAGTAATTTGTTCATTATTATTCTTGACGCTCTCATCAAGAAGGATGGATTTATAACTGTCTGTTTGTTTTGTCATAACTGGGGTGTGGACTGAATCCAGCATGGCATACACTTGATCTTTTCTTGTCTGTTGATTACTGCTGGTCTTAAACCATCTTAAAGCACCATTCCTACACACAGCGCGGCGGTGTGGTAGACGGCGGTGTGGTAGACGGCGGTGTGTTAAAGGCTAGTGTGTGTGATGGAGCCAGAGCCGAGGTTTGACCGCAGTATTCAGAGTGAAGTGCATCCTACAGTTCACCAGTCCATCTGTTGGCAGAACAACAGTAATCAACAGGCAGGAAGACATTCTGACATTGTTACGCTTACCCAACACAATTATGTCAGAATATCCAGAGATGGTTTTCACTTATCAGTCACATTAATAAGGATATATTTCTGACTAGTATAATAATATATATCTGACAGTCAAGAAAACTACTGAATATCATACACTTTTCAATCATTTTGAGAAATATACCCTTCAATAAAATGTTATGAAGAACACTTATAGAAATAATATCACATTAGGTGTCTTTAAGTGCAGTAGGCCTACATGCGTCTTAAAACAGATTCCTAATTTTATTTTATATTGGAGTTTTATTATAAGTCCTCACTGAATGTGTGCTATTACAAATTGTAACTTCCTGTTTGTTCATGAAGTGGAAATTGAATAAAAACCATCAAAGAATCCGAATCACGTCCTGTGCACCAGAAATTGTCCAAATAAATAAAACCTTTATTTAACTGGCTATACATTACAATGCAACACTACTGGGTTATGTTGAACAGCAATGAGCTATTTAACTGTCACCCTAACCCTTTTCCAATTAGTATCAGTTTGGATTATTTTATCTGACGTGTTGAAGCTCAGCTGCTCACGGGATATAAAAGGCTGATGTTGAAACACAAAACAGTTAAGAAGATTGGTTCACATCCTGCTGCAGAGTCTGTGGTGATTAATATCTATACTTACCGTCTGTCTCTGTCCCTCCAACAGGACAAGATGCTCTCAACGAATACCTGAAGACAAAGGCAGTGACCATCGAGTATTAAGTGAAGGAGAAAGAAGCAGTGACGTATATGTCATATGTCAGAGCAGAGACATGAAGAGGGTCATGTGGACTGATGTCATCTCAACAAAATCAATAATAATAATGATGATGATGATGATGATGATGTTGTATGTGCCTTAACATGTTACATTAGTACAACAAGTCCTCTGAGCCATGCTGTAGTAAGGATTGTCCTAAACTATGCAAATGAGGAATGTTTCTAAGTAGCCCATGTGACCTCTGAGACTTTTGTAATCAATGTGTTGGAGTTAAAAATAGGAATATTTTTGAACAGATTGCATTCATTTCTGATATGGCTTATGACATTTGGGATAATGCAAATAGAAAACTCAACGAAATATATAAACTTGGATCTAGTCGTTTTTACACATTTTAATGCAGAAATGTTACATATTATATCTTGTACAGAACCTGTCTGTTGCATTGTAAAGTAAAAATGGTTCTTTATGGACTGCAAATCTACCTGCACTTTGACACTTTCTTAGTAAAATTTAAAATGGACAGTTTTGTTCGTGAGATAGCTTATTCAAAAGAGAAAGGCCTGTTCACACAGGTGCAAAGTGAAAATCATTTAGGTTTCAGCTTCTGCAGATCTCCTGTGTGAGAGGTACAAGCTCACTGGGGTTTCAACGGCTTCGTGTTTTGTTCTATGACAAAATACTTAAATGTTTACCCTAAATGTCTCAAATGAGGGTAACATCGCTTCACATGGCTAGTTATCCAAAGAAAGAGATAAAACACACAACAACGAGGTCGACCCAGGAGTACATCACCAGTAGCAGGTGTTTCCGTTAATACGAATGAAATCTCTCAATGGGATTTCACATCTTCTTGGTGTGGGCTTGCATGTTTCACGTTAAATAGTAACAAGTAGCAAAGCAACAGCCTCATCTCAGAAGATAATATTAAACAATGCATTTTATTTATAGGCGCCTTTCAAAGCACTCAGACACTTTACACTCACCGTTAAGAACAAGCAGCTACAGTATGTATCAAGACATCATAAAATCAAACAAAACAGTAATGTACAATAATACATTTGTACAATAACGAGGTAAAAAAAATATAAAAGTGGTCCATATGATGTGTGGGAGCTCTAACTGCCAGGGTGCAGTGAAGAACCAGGAGATGTAGAGGAGACAGTGTTGGACTGACTAACTTTCACTTTGGTTGAGCATGTGTGAGGTATAATGGAGTGAAACCTGTTGAAGAATGAGGGTGGTGTTATAAGCCAAAGCAACTTGGTGAAGGCAGTCATCCTACTCAGCAGGCTGCTGAAGAAGTGACTTGGCTAACTGATCAATGATGTTCTGTTGAATCTCTGTCATCACACTGAGGATGATAAGATTTCTGCACAGGACACAGGAGTTTCACTAGGTCACTTCTATTAAGCCATCATAGAGCATCCTTGACATCATCTCTCACTGTGTGGTATGGGAGCTCAGACTGTCACACCAAGAAGAAACAAACTAATTCTTAATTTATAATGTATTATTATATGTTAAGATGCACTTCATTGATTCACTCGTGAAATTCACAAGCTACCTAGCAGTAGCCTATATATAAGCTGGCTGCTAATGACTAGTACTAAAGGTTACTGTATGAAGTGTGTGCATTAGCATGCTTGTCTGGTGGGAGGGGCATAGGACAGACCTCATAATGTCCTGATATTGTCTGAGATACACTCCAAGGCAGGGGTGTCAAACTCCATCACAAAGAGGGAACTGGGACTACGTAGAAGGCCAAACAGGGTCAACATTTATTGAACAGGATAGACATATAGGATAATATTCATATTGAGTTTGACATGTCTGCTCTAAGGTGTTCTGCTATCATTTTGAAGTAAAATTAGTCTGAGACAGACTGAAGAAATATTGTCTGATCCTCTCTTTTATTACAAGAATACTCCGTCCTGATGGGTGAAAAATGGAGAAGATCACCCCCCTTTCTTATAAAACTTGCTTTTTCAATATTTGTATGCAGGTCACAGTGTGATATGATCTTACTCTCGTTGCCAAATTGTTGCTGACATCAGCATTGTGAGGTTTCTTTATGGTATGGCTGACCTGCTTGTAAACCCTAGTGTTTGGATATAGACTGCTGGCATGCTGCCTTTGATGTGTGCACCCATGGCTCTCTTGAGCCTGGCTCCTCAAGCTTTGCCCTGACTATGGTACTTTAGGCATTTTTCTTTTCCCAGGTACATCCGTCACTTTTGACAGTTTATCCTCAGGTCTTTAAACCTGCGCCTACACTCTGCCTTTCCATTAGATATGGATATATACTGAATACACTATTTATATAAATATATAAGATTGCACGCTGAATACATACAGTATTTTTATCATTTTATGGGTCATTCCATAATTGGAGGACATTTCATGTCCCACATATAAAAAATCTAATAATCCATGCCCAAAAAGCTGAACCATGCACTTGTTGTGTTAAATATACTTGTATTGAGACAAAATTTATATAAAGTTGCAGAACAAGTTGTTTCAAATTATTATTTAAAATATCAAATAGCTCTCAAACACCCCTAAAATAGCATGTCTTTCTTGTCCCAGCTTCTTGGTGACCAACTTGCATGTCAAATATAACATTTAATATAGGGTTTTTATTTACTTTTTTTGGTATTATTCTATTGATATATGTCTCTTGTAATGGTAAAATCAATTACTTAAATCATAAACATATATTACAATGTAATTTTACACTGAAAGTGTGTCCCACAACATGCACGCTACCCTGTTACCGAAACCTTTTTAGCTTGGCAGAGGAAGTGAAAAAACTGTTAGTCACATGACACAGAGGAAATGACATCAGCAAGTCATGTGCTACTACCATGGGTAGACCAAAGGTAAGTCCTCTCTTTTATTTTTAATATATTTCCAATCTTTTCGCTCTTGATGGAGTGTGGCATTCACACAAATGCAACCCTGTTACTCACATTATGAGACTAAAACAAATTAATTTCAAACATATTTTTCTTTACTTAGATATCTAAGTGTGTCCATTCCTTGACAGTAGCATTATATTGTGCAGCTAGCATTAATTCCTGAGGTAAAAGCTAAAATTAGCATTGATTTGCAACCATGTTACTATAATTAGAGTAACAGGGTTCACATTCATTAACAGGGTTGCATTTCCTTCAGTTTACTCTATTATTTATAGTAAAATGTCATGTGTTTGTATAATTTAGCATAATATAATGTTTTAAATGTATTACTGTATTTTCCATCTATCCATCTGTAACCGATGTATAAATGATAACATGTTTTATATTTCACAAACATCCATTTGTTCATATTTTATTGTAATAATACTCCTTTTTGTATATTTATTTCGAGGAATCTTATTTGGTTAAATATGCTTTTATTTTGATACTCCTGAAACTGGCACTTTCGGTGTTCGCGCCACTTTCTGGAGACTGTTTCGGGTTCCGCTGAGGAGAGGAGGCATGTGGGTAGAGAGTTACACGTCGCTGGTTGAGGCCTCTCTCCGAGCCTTGAGACAATAAATGCTGGTTAAAAAGGCAGAAGTTCTCCTCATCGTTATTTCCTGATCCAACACAACACAACGCAGAGTCTATCGTGGTGTCAGTCGCAGACCGGCTACACATCGTCTACTGCTTATCCGGGGTCGGGTCGCGGGTACAGCAGCTACAGCAGCTACAGCAGCTACAGTAGGGAACCTCAAACCCCTTTTCCGGGCCACATCCGCCAGCTCCGACTGTTGGATCCCGAGGCGTTCCCAGGCCAGTGAGGAGATATAATCTCTCCACCGAGTCTTGGGTCTTGCCCGGGGTCTCCTCCCAGCTGGACGTGCCTGGAACACCACTCTAGAGAGGCGCCCAGATGGCATCCTTACTAGATGACCAAACCACCTCAACTGGCTCCTTTCAAAGCTACTCCGAGTCTCTCACGGATGGCTGAGCTTCTCACCCTATATCTAGGGGAGATGCCAGCCACCCGTCTGAGAAAACCCATTTTGGCTGCTTGTCCCCTCAAGCTCGGTCTTTCGGTCATGACCCAGCCTTCATGACCATAGGTGAGGGTAGGAACGAAAATCGGCCGTTAGATCCAGAACTTTGCCTTCTGGCTCAGCTCTCTTTTCGTCACAATGGTGCGGTAAAGTGAATGCAATACCGCCCCCACTGCTCCGATTCTCCGGCCGATCTCTCGCTCCATTGTCCCCTCACTCGCGAACAAGACCCCGAGGTACTTGAACTCCTTCACTTGGGGTAAGGGCTCATTCCCTACCCAGAGTAGGCAATCCACTGGTTTCCTGCTGAGAGCCATGGCCTCAGATTTGGAGGTGCTGATCCTCATCCCAATCGCTTCACACTTGGCTGCGAACCGATCCAGTGACTGCTGAAGGTCACAGACCGATGATGCCATCAGGACTACATCATCTGCAAAGAGCAGCGATGAGATCCTCAGGCCACCGAACTGTAACCCCTCTCCTCCACGACTACGCCTCGATATCCTGGCCATGAATATCACAAACAGGATTAATGATAAAGTGCAGCCCTGGCGGAGGCCAAGATCCACTGGGAACGAGTCCGACTTACTGCCGAGTATCCGGACACAACTCTCACTTTGGGCGTACAGGGATTGGATGGCCATCAGAAGTGACCCCCCACCCCATATTCCCGCAGCACCTCCCAAAGTATCATCCGTGGGACCCGGTCATACGCCTTCTCCAGATCCACAAAACACATGTAGACCGGTTGGGCGTACTCCCAGGCCCCCTCCAGGATCCTTGCGAGAGTGAAGAGTTGTTCCACGACCAGGACGGAATCGTCATTGTTCCTCTTCAATCAGAGGTTCGACTACCGGCCGAACCCTCCTTTCCAGCACTTTGGAATAGACCTTACCAGGGAGGCTGAGAAGTGTGATACCCCTGTAGTTGGCACACCTTCTCTGATCCACCTTTTTGAATAGGGGAACCACCACCCCGGTTTGCCACCCCCTAGGGACTGTCCCAGACTTCCACGTAATGTTGACGAGGCGTGTCCACCAGTTTTATCCAAAACTACATGAGTATTTAATGTAAATGTGACTTTCTTTACTTAATAGTAAAGAGTTTTATTGAAGAATGTTTTTAAAAATACCTTTTTCTTACTGTTATGTGTCACAGGGTTGCATAAAACATGGCACACAACAAATAAAACGTCTAATACAAAGTGTACATTTGATGCCTTTGCTGGCCAAATCACTTTTTTTGAAAAAGTCGTAATTATGAGATACTAAGTCATAATTATGAGATAAGAAGTGTGCATGCGTTACAATGGCGTTGTCTTCAGAGGTCCCTTCATGACCTCGCTGCCCCCACCATGCAGTGCTAAATAAGGTAACTATTACAAATCAAATCAAATTTATTTATACAGCCCAATATCACAAATTATACATTTGTCTCAGTGTGCTTTACAGACTGTACAGGTTACGACACCCTCTGTCCTTAGACCCTCGCATTGCACAAGGAAAAACTTTCTAAAAGAAACCTCATAATGTTTGATTAAATAATTCAGTTAATACATGTGTGGATTTTGCATTTGTACCCAGTGCTTACACATAGTCAATCTAACACATTACTTTGTTTGTGTGTCAATTTATTTAGTTAGACTGGTATCTGAAAATATTTGGTACATATTTGATGTGTCTCAAACAGCCACACTTATATTTTCATCATCACAGGTTAAAGCATATTATAATTCTGACAATTGCAATCAGTATGTATATTTCAATTTGTCCTGGAATTAAACAGGAAACAAATATAATAATATAATATAATATGAAATATAAATTGTCACATTAGCCCAGGAAAGTTAATGATCTAGATCTAGTTCATTGTTCATCAGCTGTCTGAGTTGGATGTACAGGTCAATGGTTTCAAACACATAATTTGTTAATTTCAGGTTATACATTAGGTCCACACAGATATGGAACACATCTTCATCACATGGGAAGTCCTTGAACACACACTCGTCAAGGCAGACTTGAACCTTCTCCAGGTCCACAGAGTGCAAACACTCTCTGCCTCCGTACAGATGAGGGACTGCATGCAATATGGAGGGACGTCCATGGGGTGATCGTGAGTTATGGACTAGACGGACTCTGTGGTTGTTCCAAGTCAATACAACCTCATTAAGTTCTTCCTAGGAGGCAAATAATATTCAGTCAGTCAGAATGTGTTAAATATTGAGCATTGGTGATTATTGCCTTAGTCAAGTCATTTGTTATATTTGAGAGTTTTATTTTTTAGTTGTAATATGGTAGGTTGGCACAATAATATTAGTACCTATAATGTACTGCAGCAGTGCAACTAATTTTATCAAATCAAATCAAATCAAATTTATTTGTATAGCCCAATATCACAAATTATACATTTGTCTCAGTGTGCTTTACAGACTGTACAGGTTACGACATCCTGTGTCCTTAGACCCTCGCATCGCACAAGGAAAAACTTCCTAAAAGAAACCCCAAAATTAAAGGGGAAAAAATGGAAGAAACCTCAGGGAGAGCAACTGAGGAGGGATCCCTCTCCCAGGACGGACAGACATGCAATAGATGTTGTGTGTACAGGATAAACAACATAGTACAAATACAACATTTGACAGAAATTATGTTGTGTTGGAAAAAAAAGAAATAGAAAGTATGGATGAATCCAGGAAAATGTCAATAAGGCTTCCCCGTGTCCAGCAGGACCAGGGCGGCAGGCGCTGTGACGATTCATGATCCTGACGTAAACTTTATCAGTGGCAACCTGCCACATGAGACACAGAAACTCTGGGGATGATACCCCGGATGGTGAGTTAGTAACATACATTTACATAAATGCATACAGATAGAGAGGGAGAAGAAGAGAGAGGAAGAGAAGGAAGAGAGCAGGGAGGTGTCCCCCGGCAGTCTAAGCCTATAGCAGCATAACTAGGGGCTGATCCAGGGCAAACCTGATCAAGCCCTAACTATAAGCTTTATCAAAAAGGAAAGTCTTTAGCCTACTCTTAAATGTGGAGTGTGTCTGCCTCCCGAACACAAACTGGAAGCTGGTTCCACTGGAGAGGAGCTTGATAGCTGAAGGCTCTGGCTCCCATTGTACTCTTAGAGACTCTAGGAACCACAAGTAACCATGCAGTCTGGGAGCGTAATGCTCTAGTTGGTTTATAAGGTACTATGAGATCTTTAAGATATGCTGGAGCCTGACCATTAATTGATTTGTAAGTCAGGAGAAGGATTTTGAATTCTATTCTGTATTTTACCGGGAGCCAGTGCAGTGCAGCTAATACAGGAGTAATATGATCCCGTTTCCTTGTTCTTGTCAATACACGTGCCGCTGCATTTTGGATCAACTGAAGAGTCTTAAGCGACTTTTTGGGACAACCTGATAACAATGAGTTGCAGTAATCCAGCCTTGAAGTAACAAATGCATGGACTAGTTTTTCTGCATCATTTTGAGACAGGATGTGTCTTATTTTTGCAATGTTATGTAGATGAAAGAAGGCAGTCCTTGAGATTTGTTTTATGTGGGAGTTAAACGACAGATCTTGATCAAAGATGACGCCAAGATTCCTTACAATGGTGCTGAAGGCCAAGTTAATGCCATCCAGAGCTTCTATGTCATTAGAAAATGCGTTTCGGAGGCGTTTAGGGCCAAGTATAATAACTTCAGTTTTGTCTGTGTTTAACATCAAAAAGTTGCTAGACATCCAAGTTTTTATGTCCTTAAGGCATGCTTGAAGTTTAGCCAATTGATTGGTTTCATCTGGTTTAATTGATAGATATAATTGGGTATCATCCGCATAACAATGAAAGTTTATAGAGTGGTTCCTTATAATATTGCCCAAAGGAAGCATATATAAGGTGAATAGAATCAGTCCAAGTACAGAACCCTGCGGAACTCCAAGACTGACTTTGGCTGTCATGGAGGATTTATCGTTAACAAGTACAAATTGAGATCGCTCAGATAAATAGGACTTGAACCATCTTAGTGCGGTTCCTTTTATGCCAACACAATGTTCCAGTCTCTGTAGTAGAATGTCATGATCAACAGTGTCGAAAGCAGCACTGAGGTCTAACAAGACATATATCTTCACAGCTTTAAAAACGTGGTGGATAAACCCCGTAAATAAGAATGGACGTTTAGATTGTTATGCATGCAAATTATTACACTGGACAATTCTTAAAGCCCTACTTTTTTGACACAGAGCTACACTGAATACCCACATTATTGTTTTTGCCAACTAGAAAAATAACGTATTATTCATTCTCTGCACGGGAACACAGGAAATTACCTTTTACACATTAATTTGTGGCTTTTAAAAAATATTCAACACATTCAACAGTTCTTCACTTCATAATGTGTCATCTACCTGTACTGTTTGAAGAAAGCAGAACTGGATCAGGGACTTGTCCAAGATGTTGTCAGAGAAGTAGCCATCTTCTCTCAGTTTGTCAAATAGGTCTATCCAAAACTGGACACGCTCACTTCGCAAAGTTAGCCACCATCTTTCAATACATTGGTTTCCACTGCTTGGACCAAAGGTGACACTGTCGGTTTGTGCTTGATTCCTAGGAAAATGCAAAAACTGCTGCATTTCAGCCATATGGCCATTTTCTGTTACTAAATCAAGTGTGATTCTGGCAGGGCACCCACCAGCATTGATAACAGCATTGATAACAGCATCAATGAAGTAGCCAGCGATGATCTTTTGGGTCATTGTTGTCATTGTTTGTTTTGTAAGTTTCAAGCCATATCATCTTTCTGGAAAATCCATCAATGCATCCACTGATTGCAATTCCAAATGACTTAAGCTTGTCATAGCCATCAATGTGCCATACATAGTTTGCTTAATGTGGTAGCTGTGGTAAATGCGCCTTCGCAGTCTGTTTCTTGACCTCAGATCAACACCTTCACCATCCAATAACTGCAGCAGTATTCACACTGTTTCTCTGTCAGTCACAATTCCATGTAACCAACATTTTTGGTGCATCCATCTGTAACCATGACACTGACCAGATGTTTCCAGTTGCTGTTCAATGAAACTTGCCACCTCAGTTACACGGTTTTATTCTTTCGATGCCACAGCTGCTTCCTGCTCAAAATTCTTTCAAGGGTGCGCTTGCTTAGTTCAACCCCATGTGAATCAGAAAGCAAATTAAGTATTTCATCTGTTGTAAATCCACGCTTAAAGTAGTCTTCAATGTGCTCACAATCCATTTCCGTGTCAAGATAAATAGGAGAACTTACACCAAAAAGCTGCTAGCTTGTCTGTTGTGTAAAATATATCATAATTATTACTTTTTATCTCATAATTATGACTTAGTATCTCATAATTATGACTTAGTATCTCATAATTATGACTTAGTATCTCATCATTTCGACTTTTGTATCTCATAATTATGACTTAGTATCTCATCATTTTTACTTTTTTATCTCATAATTATGACAGATTTTTTTTTTTTACTGGCGAAAATAGGCTTCCATAGTTTTTCCTAAATACATAACAAAAAAGAATAAAATAAAAGGTCATTTTTCAAAAGTGTTGATGTCTAAATTGTCCTCCAATTCTGGAATGACCCTTATAATGTTGAGCAGAAAAACTAACACAAAACACAAAACTAACAAAAGCACAAAACAAAAGGCTTTTTTTGTTTTGTTTACATACTGGGGTTGCAGAAAATGAATCTAAAGTATTATTACTACAGAGAAGAAGCGCGCACCCCCCGCCTCCACTAGGCAGAGCCTCGCACTGCACGGACCTGCAATGCGCTCTGCTGGACGGCAGCTGAATCCTTCATCACGCCGATATAGTTTTATAAATATAAGGGATGCTTTTGGCTTTTAGACCATTTCTGCCCACTGAATATGATCCCACCACCGTGTTTTGCGTCAACAGCCCACTCGCCGTTTTCATTGGTGCCTTCTAAAAGCTGGGATGGGCACAATTCTGCAGGAGCGAGCGCCACAACAATACCCGGAGAGGGTTTCTATCAGGGACAAGGAATGGAAGAACAACAACACGCCTAATGTGGCCAGGTATCCTGAAATATCAGTAGTTATGCAGTAATAAATGGTGCTAACAGAGACGCGCTGGCGCCTCCGTGCCTCGTCCTTCGTGAATCCGCACTTTGAGCTCCAAACGCTGAGCATTTGTCCTCCTTCATAATTACAGAAGAGAACCGCCATGTCGGCATTGAAAATCACGATATATGATTGCTTCTACTGTTTATTTGTGCATTGGTATGCAGTGTCTTGGTTGTGTTTAATATTTCACCTGTTTCTCTTTTTTCAAGCAACAAAATGGGCAGACGGCAGTCACAAAGGAAGTCGCTGCAGCCACAGTACACGTTCCCCAGTCAAGAAAATAACAATGAGAAGGTAAATGTGTAAATGTATTAATCCATTAATCCATTAGAGTCAAATGATTAGACGATCCAGAAAATTAATTTGCAACCATTTAGGTAATTATTTATTCATTTTTAAGCAGAAATTCCAAACATTTGTTTTCTTCTCTGTTTTATATCACTCTAAATTGAATATGTTTGAATTTTGATATTGTGGTCGGTCAAAACAAATAAGACAATAAGAGATCTCCTCGAGCTCTGGGAAATTGCAAGGGGAATCTTTTACAATTTTCAGATTGTCTAATTAAACAACAGTGAAAAAGTTGCAGCATTACTGTGATGTAATGATATGTTTAAAGAACACACATGTATTAGTGATAAGCCAAACGTGTGTGAGGTTTAATAGTGCCTCTCTGTAATCACAGAGGCTGCAGCAAAGAAGAAAGAAGAAACCTAACACCCCCTCGACCAAACGCTCTCATCACAGGTGAGATTGTTTGTGCAATGTTTATGCCATTCTAAGCTGCCTGCATACTAGAATAATATTTACCTTTCCCTCTAGTGCTCAGGGAACCTCAGAGTCAAAGTCCCATCCACTGTCCCCTGCAGAGGACAGGATGCAGCCAAAGGTGCAGGCGCATGCTCAGCGCTGCAGCCACAGAGAACACAAGCACACAGGTTTCAGAGGGAGCAGACACACAGCAGCCGTTCCCTGCCACCGCCTGTCAGACTCAAGTCCTGGTCTGCAGGTAGGAAGTCTGAGCGGCCATGGAGAGGGCGACAGTGACAGTGACTTGTCTGAGTCAGAAAGACTTCCTGTGTCTTCTTCTGGTCAGGTTCCTCCACAGCTCGAGCTGAGGCCAGAGGTCATCGAGGCTGAAGACGGCTCCTCTCGCAGCCAGAGGTCCAGAGGACACAGACATGATGGTTTTGATTTCCCAGACTTCCTCCCTCCTCCTTTTAACTCCTGGAGCCTCAGTCAGCTGGCTGTCTTCTACAATATGGAGGGCGGGGGGGGCCCTCAGCCCAGGCCTGTGGGCCCTTTGGAAAGGTACATGGAGAGGCTGCTGCAGCTGGAGTGGTGCCAGATTCAGACTGTCCAGGAGGAGGGTGGGAAGTCAGCGGCGTCAGATGTTGTACCCAGCTGCCACATGTCACCTGCGGCTGCCTCGTCACGCCTCAGCTCTCCAAAGTGCATCCTCCAGTGTCAACGTGCCTTCCCCCTCACCTTCTTCTCCTCTCTGGCCAGTCACTCTGCCCTGCTCTCCGGCTGTGCCTGCACTCTCTGCCGTATCCGCTACTCCGCCTGTAGCACATCGTGCTGCCGCTCAACCCACCCCAGCCGGCAATCCAGACTGAGTCCCAAGCTGGAGGGCAGTGGGTTCACATCGCTCCCCAAAAGGAGCTACAGTGAAAGCCGGGTGCACTCCTCAGACAGGAGCTCTGCATCC
Organism: Cottoperca gobio; assembly: GCF_900634415.1. Taxonomy (NCBI): domain Eukaryota; kingdom Metazoa; phylum Chordata; class Actinopteri; order Perciformes; family Bovichtidae; genus Cottoperca; species Cottoperca gobio. The sequence continues at coordinate 578,707 of NC_041359.1, forward strand.
CGAGCTCAGAGGTTCAGCAGCCCTCTGAGGACCAACAGCCACCTGAGGAGAATGCAAGCCTCAGGCAACATCCGCGTCCCTGTTCAAGGTGCTAACAACAAGCCTCATTCCACTGCCAGAGACTCCAGCGTCGGGGCTGGGAGGGACCCTGTGAGAGCATGGGGGGATGTGTGTGACTACAGGACAGGGGGGGTTAGGAGGAGGAGTGGCTCAGAACAGAGAAGAGGTGGAGTAGAACGACAACAAGGTGCATCAGAGAAAAGACGAAGTGGTTCTGAATGTAGAAGAGGAGGAGCTGAGCGGAGGAGGATAGTCAAACCAGATGCTGTCACTGCAATAATGGACAATTTACCTGGGTTCAAAAAGTCTCCAATAAACAGACCAAACAGACATAAGCAGGTTGATTTTGTTACATAACAGCAAGTTGAGTACTGTAAATGCAATGTGTTTGCCACAGCTACAGTCATCACCTTTAATATTCCATTAACCCTTTGATGCACAACATGGGTCCTAATAGACCGGAGTGAGTTTTAATTGTAAATATCTTTGCAATAAATTACTTTAATCATTCAGAATTCCTCAATTAACTTGTTTTTGATCATCACAAATTCTTATTTAAATTTTTACTTTCTTACTTTTTGAATAAAAATCATTTTTGTATCATTACCCTTCTAATGCACAACATGGGTCCAAAAGGACCCGTATTAAACTATAATGTTATTTCATGCATGGCTGAGTGTTTATTTTCTTTAATATTCCAAATATTCATTAAATATCTTGTTTTTGATGACCACAAATCATTATTTTCATTCTCCATTTATTAATTTATTAACTAAAATAGTTGTTGTATCACTACAGGTTTAAAAATGACCCGTGTGTGTCAAGTGTGATAAAAATGAAAAAAAGACATACTATAATAATACACACCCCACCTCCAAAAGCACATTACAGGGGCAAAGGAAAGATGTGGGCTAAATAAAACAAACGCAGCCACCACCCAGCTACAGGACACCTGACAGGCGGACCAAATGAAGAGGAAGATCTGCTCAGCTACCAAAGACCCAAAATGTGCAAGGAGCACAAACATGTGACTGTCATCTGTGAGGCATGTATGCACTGAGATGGCAGGTTGTGCTGTACCCATATGTTTTTATTTAATCAGTTTTCTTTTATTTTCTTCATTCCTTGTATACATTCACCACAGTTCACTACAGTTACACTACAGACACACTAACAGTTCAGTATCTCACAGGGTACAGGGCTGTATGATGTAGGCTTAAGCTGTAATGCATGTAATGCATGTTAAATGCTTCACACCACAGTGGTAGTCACACTGATGGTCTGTGTGGGGTGTATGAAGCATAGCAGCACCCAACGGAAACATAAACTAGATTCCATACACAGCATCTCCACAGTTAGCCTGATGGGGACTGCATCATGCTAGGGGGATGTTAGACGAGGAAATACTGGAGGAACTGCATTGCAATTGCATTACAGAATGCAGCACGGTTTTACAAAACCTTCGAGCACAAACAATTTGATGGCGGGAGGGTGACAAAAGCTACACGCATAGGAAAGAATTGTAGTGGAGAAAGGCATGAAAGCTCAGCTGTGTTACTGACGTTCCAAAGAGATGACTTCCCTGGGAAGGTTGAAAGACCATCACTAAGATGTTATAAATGTAAGAGATTACTCAGCCACATAGCAGTGGTATGTAAGGGAAACGCCAATGTAGGAAATGTAGCGAGGACCATGATTTCAAAGAGTGTAGTGGATATGTTAAATGCTGCAACTGTGGGAGAAATCATGTGGCGTGTCACTTTGAGGATACCCCATCATGCTAAGGCTAGTACAGAAGACCAAGGATGAGAGTAAGGTTTCATATGTAGAAGCACTGAGAAGATCTGAGGAGGCAGCCATCCTTACATTCAGCAGAACCAGATGACTCAATCCTGAATCCTAAAAAAAAAGCGCTTGTGTGCAGACAAAGATCTCTGAAGTTAACTTCTACAACCCTGGACTACAGTCAGAGCAAGATAAACTGAAGGTAAAAGAGATAAAGCTACAAGTAATATAGGATGGGGATTTTAGTGCACACAGTGTGTGGGAGTATAACTGATAGTCTTACGATGACTGGGGAGGATAGAGGAACATTAATGATGATATACATGGCAATCCCAAAATGTGTAGGATCTAAATTCATAAGGAGGGAGTGTAGTACATTCCATGGGTGGAAGAGCACGGGCAGTAGGAATGAATGATTTGCCGATAGACTTTTCCACATTAGACAGAATCAAGAAGAATGCAGGTGATCCAGTGATGTTAGTGAGTGATAATCTTTAAGGAAAATGGAAAAGCTGCAGTAGGAGTAAGCATTCCGCAACAGACTGCAGCACTAATGACCCTGAAGGGTGGGAAACGTTGGACCAAATCTAATACTAGACATTTTGACGATGTGAAATTGAATATCTAAATTGGGGCGCATTGGTGGGGTCTTCTGGGTCCCAGCTCTTGTAGGAGTAGAGGGGAAGGAAGAGGCTGCTAAGAAAACAAAAAGAGCCATCCACATGAATGAATTACATCTGGAAATACTGTATGAAAAGTTTGAGTGTAGAGTTTAAGAGCACGTGGATTTGCAAAACCAAGAAAAAAGAAACTGTGAATAAATGCACCAACTATCTCACAAAGAGAAGCCTCGTACGAGTGGAGTCTATTTACAAATTACTAATTGAAATCAATACTCATATCGGAAGACTGTCAAACAACAAAAACTCTAATAACTTTCTCCCTCGCACTGGACACATGATGATTTAACTCAGTTTATACAAATTACCTGTGGAATTGCTGTTAGCTCCGTGTCAGCCGAGACTTTCCTGCTGAGGCGGAATTTCATGGTTTAAACTTTATAACAAAGCAATCTGGGAGGAAGGCATGTTTGGCAGTTGGAAGTCGGATACGAGGAAAACTGAAAAAAATGGGGAGACCCAATGAGCTGAAGCTATGACGGCTGGTCGGCACAACCGTGTTGTGAATGGGCCAGAGTGGGGAGATACTGATATAGTTGATAGTGATGATAGTATGGAGATAAACCAAGATAGAGAGAGAAGAAGGGAGAAGATAAGAGAAGGTAATTTTGCCGAGATCAGCGCAAAGAAAAGCAGGAAAGATGGAGGTTATGACGGAGGACTAGAGGAGAGAACTCAAGAAGAGGCAGAGTTTAGGATCATATTGAGATTTGATGAGGAGAAGGGAATTTCTTCAATGAGTTGGGTGAAATGGACAATGGCGATAAAGAAAAACAGAGAACGGACTAGCAGATTGAAAGAATTAGAGCGGTTGAAAGTGATAAGTGCAAGCCGTATTGAAGGAGGAAGTAAGTGGAGTAACGGAGTGATTTGGTTCCAGTCGGAGTCACAATAGAAGAAATTAAATCAAACCTCAAAGGAGGAATTCTGAAAGGTGTTCGGGAGATGCAGATAACTCGAAAGGGAGTGAGGAAAGACACTGAGTATAATGTGATTTGAGTATGAAGTACTACCAAAGAAAGTAACTTTAGGCTTCTTGAGCTAAAGCGTAAGAGAGTAAATCCCAAAGCCAATGAGGTGTTACAATTGCCAAAGGTTTGGTCTTATAGCCAAGACATGTAAAGACAGAAGATGTGCCAGATGTGGAGAAGACCATGAGTACAGGCAATTTAATCAGCTATTGTAGTAAGTATTCATCCAGCAAGTACTTTGTATCTAACATGTATGATAATAACATGTAGCAGTCAATAATGTGTGATATCTAATATACTCAATCTGTCTTGTGTTGACACAGAACAGTGTACAGTCAAGCTGCTGAATGAGCAGGTCATTTTTAGAGGGAAAACGTAGGCCCCCAAGTTAACCTATAAAGGACAGTTTTATGAGACCCTTAGCATATCGCGAAGGAGAGAAGGGGGTGATATGCGCTTGTAGACAGGGCATATGACCAATCTAGACTATGCTTGATAACACTACGACATCCCACACAGGGTAGATAAGCCTTATGAATGGAAATGTTATGGATTCAGGTGTTAGATCAAAAGAGAATGGGAAAAACACAGTCCCTTGATTTACTGTCAGGAGACTAAGACGATGGGAAATGAGTGACCTTCTAGCCTCAGTATCGTCAGGTGTGGGCAAATGTGTATAAAAGAAGAGCACAGAACGTTAGAATTTAGTGTTTACAGCCGGCTGTAACCTCGGGTGAGTTATTTTCATGCAAGAATAAACTCTAGTATCTGACTTTGTTCTTCTCCAGTGAACTTCTTTTGAATCTGTTGTAACTTTAAGACTAGAACTCGAGCAGAACTTCGATAGTTTATTAGATTTAAAGTGTTGGAGGAGGAGGTCCAGACTTCACTTCTGGCCCGGAGGAAAGGTTTTATTCCCTGGCAAAGGATCCACCAACATGTTGTAACTGTGGCGGCAGTCACAGTGTGACCTGTGGGGGATGTGAGGTGACGAAAATGGAAATGGAAAAACAGCAGGTAAAAGTTCAGAGTAAGATCAAATATGCACAGGCTGTCACGGAATTAATGAAAAAAACAGAGTAGGAAAACAAACCACAGAAGAATCAGGCGAGGCAAATAAAGGGAAAATAATGGTCGGTTTAAAGAAGCCAGGCACTTTCATAGCAGGGGTAGTAAATGCTACAATGGAGGTTAAAACCAAAACAGAGAGAATACAAATAATAGTTAAGACAGCAGGTCATCATCTAGATATCAGTGGGCTGACATGGGAGGACGTGAGAAATGATCTCAGTATTCAAGCGAGCAGGGAACAACCAGAGGTTGGATAGCAGTAAATAAACGCTCCTTCTACCAATGGACAGGAATTTAACCAGATGTGATGTGTTTACACGAAACATCGCTGAGACCAAATTTGGATTTTAAAATATTTGCATATGCTTCTGTGAGTGTGATAGGAGGGACGGAGTAGAAGGAGGCTGTAAAGATATTTCATGTAGAGAAATGAGTATAGGAAATGAACAAGAAACAGTACAGATATGAACAAGTGAGGGAGAATTGTTATAATTAACTACTACAATCCCTGCAGGAAACTAGATGTGATCAGTTTAACACACATTGAAGGGCTGGATGGTAATAGGGTGTTTAATGCACATAGCACGTTATGGGGAGTAAGAACAGATGCAACTGGTGAGGTGGAAGAAGTGCTAGAAGAAAAGGGCATGGCTAGATTACATGTACACACAGGGATCAGAAGAAACATCAGTAGGTAGTGATCATTTTCCAGTGTTATGTAAACTATTACTACAAAGTAAAAAGAAGCAGGTGGAAATATCAGAGAAATGGTTATTTAGTAGTGCAAAATGGGAATTATTTAACTATATATGTGAAATAAGAATGGATCAATTAGACTTAAATGAAGATATTAACGAGTTTAAAACACCATTGCTAGAAGCTGTAAAGTAAGGGAAGAATGAAGAGAAAGGCTGTTCCCTGGTGGACAGAGGAGTGTGCTACAGCAGTGAAAGAAAAGAATAAAGTTTCAGGATTTTAAAAAGAACTCATCATTTTCAGAATGCAATTAAATATAAGCAAGAACAAGCAAAGGTTAGAAAAACTATACGTAAAGCAAAAAAAGGCAAAGCTGCCTGATTTTTCCGATCAGATCTGCTGGAACATGTGCAGTGTGAAGTTTTTGGTTTATAGACTTTTACTTTGGTTAATATTCATGGTAGAAGTGCCGAATGCCATGCAGTAGGCAGAGATTCATTCCGGCCGCAGTGGTGCTGTGAAGCTGTGAAGCTGTCGATCGATTGACCAATCAAAGAAGACTGGGCGCTAAAACAGAACTCTCAGTCAGAGGGTGAATACAGCTATATTCAAGCAGACAGTAAGAAATGAATATACGTTTTCATGAACAACACAGCCCCGCCTCCAGAGCCGCTTCGCTGGCCTCCTGCCCCGCCTCCTGCCCCGCCTCCAGAGCCGCTTCGCTGGCCTCCTGCCCGGCCTCCCCGTCCAGCTACCCACTTAGTTCCCTGCCCTGACCCCTTTGGTCCCGAGTACAGGTTAAGCTCCAAAGACACTGGATCCTACATTTCCCAGAATGCAACCAACAGCAGCTTTGCTAAACCCTCGCTGCCTGGTAAACACCCATGTCTTTCCAGCTCCACACCCCGAGTTTGTAATGCAAACTTTGCTTTTATTATAAATTTCAAGATGAGATAACTGTGATGACATAAACTAAATAGTACTCTCTGTGTAAAATATCCTTTTATATGCCTTCTACAGAGGTCCCTATGGTTCATTGATGTATGGTTCAGATAGAAAATAACAAAATGACATAAAGAAGTTTTCATTTTATTATCAATAAAAATCCAAAATGTGTAAAACACGTATTTACATAGATATTCATAAAAAGTAAGACTTTATCAAACTACTACCCTGGAGAGTATACTTTTTACACAATAAAGTAATAAAATACATAAAACATCCACATAACAATATTCAGAGAGTATGAAAGTGTATAATATTCAAAATTTATAATTATATAAAACAAATTATTTTATATTTTATTTGCATTTTAAAACTGGCTTGAGGACAAATTCTAAATGTGCATTTTATTTTGGAACTCCAGAGTGGTAAAGTCTTTTATTTTGGTACAAATACAATTCCATATTTCTGCTTGTGTCAGTACCTGCATTCATTATGATAACAACATTCAGCTGAAGTGATGACCTTTTTGGCCAGTGAAGCATGAGCATTATGACATTAAATCGATGATGAATAAATGTATTTTACTGTACAAACAAATCCACATGCTAAATACAGTATGTGTGCTCAGAGGTCAAGTGATATCCGAAAATGCTGTGCTCTTTGGGCAAGTTCCTTTGCAAACTCTTGAGCCTCATCTAGAGCTTGCTTATCTGGGAAGTGCAGCGCCGCTTTCTTGGTGGCCACAGCCAGCTGCTTTAGGAGAGCACACAGGTGGTTGCTCTTACACAGGAGGGTCTGAGTGGACCCTCCCCGTTGGGCCTCTCTGCACAGGGTGTCCACCAGTCTCTGGCCCACCATGATCACCAGCTTACTTTGCAAGATGAATTTCTCTGGTGGTTGGCCATCCCGAAGGCTGCCAACAAATCCCCCGATGGCCTTCTGGAGGGCGCCAAAATAAAGCCGGCAGTGCTCTGACACAGAGGGTGGTCGAAGTTCTTCTGTGCCTCTGCCGGACTCAGAAGAGTGATGCTTGTTATGAGCCTAAGCAGTAGAGAAATTGAACAAAGAAGGTGAAGATGGTCACACATTATGTCTTTTTCTGACTACAAGGAAAGTTTTTGAATCCTGAATGGCAACATACAGTATGTAGATGGTTATATAAAAATCTAATTTTCTAAGAAACAAAGGTGTTTTTCGATTTGGTTATGCTCATTAAATAGGTGCAAACCCCTTGTCTTAATAGCTGATACTCACCTGTATATTGTTAGAGACTATGTCTGATGTGATGTTTTCTTTTGGTTCCTTCTGCTGCTGTTCAAAGTCATTCTTAGTCTGAGAAAAAGTCCAAATCAAATTAATTATCATGAATCAAGTTACCTTATTAAATATGATTTGGGTTTTCTTTAGTTAAAAGTGCATGATTCAGTTACCATGGTAATTTAATCATGCACTTTTAACTCACCTGTAGCTCTACGTAGTCGTTGTCATCCTCCACTAAGTCCCTTCCTTGTTCACTTTCATCGGGACTTTTCTTTGTCTCTATTTGAACTATGTTGCTGAGAGGCTCTGGAGCTTCGTGAGGGGCTCTGAACAGAAGCTTCCCATTGGCATTGATGATGGATACCAAACGCTTGATGTCCTCTGGAACAGTACGTGCCACCATTACGAAACGCTCCAGTTGGTCAGGTGTCTGGACCTTCCCAAGGTCCTGACAGAGTATATTTAGGGGCCAGCCAGCCATGTTCAGAGCACTTACTGATTGTTGTAGGATCACACCTGAGTCTTCCACGATGGACAGCTGTTTATAGAGCTTCGTCTGAAGGTTGGCATCAGTCAAACGGCGTGCATTGCCCTTAACGTCCAAGGCAAAGTTTAGGAAGCATGTCAGAGAAAATGTAATCCCCTCTGCTGCTTCTTTGATCTCCTTCAAGTGTTTCTCCAGATGTTCTTTGCTCCTCCAGTGACTGCTGACAAACTCCATGAGACAGGGGACGGCCCTGCAAATGGACGCTTGCAGGTCTATAAGTCTGCGACAGGCCTGATCCTGGCTGAGCGTTACTTCTCGCAGAGGCTCAGGAGAGGACGAACTCAAAGCCAGAGAGTCACAAGAGCTGGTGGAGGAGCTGGAGGCCGTGCTGATTCTTTGACTGTCTGCTGCAGAGAGTCGTAGGTTTCTACCTCGCTCGTCGTCCTCCTGAACCAGTGACTCCCCACTTCCAGGAAGGTCATGGTAAGACGTACAGGCCAGGAAGTTCCTCATTCGCTGCAGGCGCACCCTTGTGAGTTCATGAGCATTACTTGAGTCGCCCCTGCATTCTAGTGGTATATGATCACTAGAGGGTTGACTGAGTACTCGAGAGAAAGGTTCCTCCTGTGGTGGAATTGCGTATACTAACTCCTCTGTAAGCCTCTGAGTTGGGGGCTTGTCATAAATTGGGACCCTTGGCAACACTTTGGGTGGACTCAGGATGTCAAGTGAATTGGGTTTTGGTATATCATAAAGCGAAGGAGACGGACTGCCTCTTTGAATGGGCCAAGCATGTGCTGGAAGATTGTCATAGAGTTGCCTGAAAATGGCTTTGGAGCGCATGGTATCATAGGACACTTGGGGTGGACTTTGTTTCTCAGGACCTACTGGCACATCATAAATCCATTCAGGCTTGCGGGGGCTAGGAAGGGTGCTGCATCCACCCATCATTTTCTGCTGGGCTTCTGTAGTCAACGGAACAGGGATGTCGTAGTTTGGATCCTGAGGCAAGTGTGGTGGAACTGCATACACCTGTGCACAAGAACAAAGTTGTCATTATTAGTTATGCAGACTGAAAAGGTGTTTAGACTGCATTTCAAAGTGAGCATGTCATAGGTTCATTGCTTCTTTAGTCCTTCTAAATGTCTGAAACTTACATAAGAGTCTACTGGACTGCTACACCTTAAATGCTCCGGAGAGTCAAATTGTTTCTCCAGCTCTGAAATAGGAATCAGTGAGTGTTTTCGTGGCATATTTCTTGGAGTCGTTGCTGCCTGCAAATAGAACATCACAAAAACAGTGAAGTGGCAAATATCTACAAAAAGTCACAATGTGTGTGATGCATCTGGTTCTGTATATTTTCAGAAGCTCACAGTGAGAAGAGAGGATTGTCTTGCTTGGCTCGGGACATCGTAAACCTCCCCTGTTGGACTGGACACCATGCTCAAGAATGAAGGCTGCAGACAAGACAATATTGGGGTTGATTGTTACTTGCACTGCTTTGATCAAAGCTGCATTACCTCATTGACCTCTGCATCAACACATTTATGGGGACAGTGTTTGTTCTGAAGCCCATGGTGAGTTCCGGAGAACCCTATTATGCATGCACAATTAACGCAGCTTTATAATAGAAACCATGCTGCTCATTGAATATTAGGTGGCTACTGCAGAAAGGAACAGGACTCCCCTGGAGCAGGAGAGGAAATTCATAACATGTGGGTTTATTTCTCTCCACCTTCTGCCGTACAGACACTTCTGTCTCTCTGGGGTCTCTGGCGGCATGAGCTGCTGTTTGCAGTTAAAACTGTCTGAAGTCTGTGTCTGTTGGTCTTTTATAGGCCATAAAGACCCCGGTGCTGCATGCCTGTCCCATGGAGAGGCCCCTGGTCCCCATCTGTAAGCTCTTTTACCAGCAGGGGTTTCACAGCTTTGCATTTCTGCAACAGTCTAACCGCTCTAATCATGAGGGTGAACATTTCCCAAGAAAAACTCCAACTTTGACCCCAGATAAATATACACACTATCATCTACAATTAGAATGTTGCTCTTTCCTACTTAAATTTAATGCTTGTACTACTTAAAGAAAAACGTATATGTACCTTGTTTTCCTCATGTCCTTCTGTGCTGTGTCTAAGTGCTGGCGGGACTGGAATTTTTGAAGCTGATAAAGGACTGGACGGGACCTTGTAGATCATGTCCATGCGTTCATAAGCTGGGCTGCTGGACGGTCGTGGTACACTCGGGATCTGGTAGATATTTTGTGCAGTTTCAGCATCAGTAAATGTATTCTTTTCAATATCATGGCTTAATGAGCCCTCAGTGGTTCCAGTTTGTGGTAAAAGCTGCAGTCTATTTGCAGGGGCCAGACCATGGCGTCCATAAAGAGAACACATCCACCATCCGCTGGTGCCGGCCACGTTTTGATTCATCACCATGACGATGTCCCCTTTTCTGAAAGCAAGCTCATCTGCACACTCTGCAGTGTTGTCATACAGAGCCTTCGCAAGTTTGTTCTAAAATAAAGAACAGGGGAAATGAAAAATAAATATTAGGAGATAAAACATACCTGTAGAAGGATAGTACGTGGCACATTTTAATGAAAAACGTAAGATACTTGACACAAAGACATCCTCCATCTCTAATTTGCACAGTACACAGTACAGATCCACATTTAGATGGAAGTTCTTACTTACAACTGAATGTTGCTGTACATTTCCTCTTGCAAAATGTTGCTTAAAGTTGCACATCTGACTCAATATCAGATTCACAAAGAAAGATTGCACAATGTAATTTTCTAAATCATAAGTAACATCATTACTAAGTCACTCTTTCTCTTATTGTTAACGTGATTGTGAAACAACAACAGCAACAGCAAACTAAGTACAGTTATTTCTGTTCTGAATGTGACATCTTTCTTTGCTCTGTATTTTCACTTCCTATTAGGGCTTCATGCATTGAGGTAACTGTTTAACACATTTCTTCTTCCTCTTGCAGGCTTGCAAGCATCCTATCTCTTGACTCATTCCACTCTACATATTTAGAATCTAATTTATACTCTGCAAATTAAAGAATGATCACTGTGCCTGTGCCTGTTCTTCTGTCAAGTCACTGCCACTGGTGAGGCATTCTTCACCATCACTAATCCTGCAGCCCATCAACTGCCCAGCTCTTTTCTGTATGTCTACATGCAATGACCACAAGCACTGACAGCTTCCTTTATTCTTGTGTCAACATCTCTGCGATGGTGGCTCTTGTTGTGCATGCTGCCATTATGGGAAACAAGTATGTGAGGAAGCACAATGCGAACAAGAGCTGGGAGAAGATGGATATAGATCAGAGGGTGTGGTGAAATATGAAAATATGCTCTCAGCCAGTCACATGGCACCGAAGCAGCTCAGCCATTCACAGTGGCACATGACGGCAACAGCTCAACAAATGGACGGATGCTTCTCCATGCTTCCTGAAACAATATATCACAAAATGTAATACCATTTGCTTTTAACGGATCCATCTGATGTGTTTGGATGTGGTTATTCTGTAGCTGTCTCCTGTTATTTTCACGTGATTTAATGTAATGAAGAAAAACTCTGTTACTGCTTAAGCTTAATGGAACTGCACTCTGACATTTTGATCAATGACCTCTTGTTATATAGTATATTATGTTTATTACTCAAGCACACCATTATAAACAGATGTTTAAAGTTGTAGATGTAGTGCAACTAATATGAACTACTTCATAAGCAGTGTGGTAGTTAAAGTAACTCCTAACAATAACTACAGTAAAAACTACGATGATTCCCTCTTAAACAAAGTGAAGTACAAGCATTCAGAACCATAAAATAGAAATACTCAAATATAGTACCAGTACCTCAAAATGGTACTTAAGTTCCTGAGTAAAGGTACTTGGTAACATTCCACCACTGACATGTATAAACAGAGGTCACTATAGGAATAATGGTGCAGACAGACCCTCGACAAAACAAACACAACATCCTCAGCTGATAAATGTGTGTGTGTGTGTGTGTGTGTGTGTGTGTGTGTGTGTGTGTGTGTGTGTGTGTGTGTGTGCGTGTGTGTGTCTGCTGGCTCTGTCCTCTCTAAGGGTGAATCCTCTGCAACAAAGAGCCCATTCACCATCAGATCCCGACACGCTTGGCACCTGTTGGGATGTAGGCCTGTGGAGCACACTGACCGCAGCAGACCATGGCCCCCCCCCCCTCACACACACACACATACACACACACACATTGCCTAATCCCCTGGGTCAAGTGAAACACATAGGGTCAAATGACAGTCAGCGGCCGTCCCACCGACATTTACGTTGTTGTGCTCTCTCCAGTGTACTCTACCCTAAGATAACATTACAGACTGACCATCACGACAAACTCTGCATGTCTTACACTCATACTGTATTTAATCCATCCATGTCATGAAAAGATGTTTGTGTAAAAAGCCTGCAGAGTTTCATTGCCTGTAGTTGCTGCCGGCCATAAATGCCATTTAAACCAGAGCCTATCCTGTGACCTGATTATTGGTGACACTTTGCCTCAGTTACACTTTGTCCAAACTTGATATATAATCTGTCTGTGTGTGGATCACTGAGTACAGTAACAAAATCAGATTCAGCTGTGACTCTTTTGGATTCCTGCACACGCCTGCTTGTGCAGATCAGCCTTCTGACAGCTGGTCTTCAGCTCTTTAACTGCACAGCTGTCTCTGCCTCTCCCGACCCTCAGCTCCATCCTGTTCACAAATTAACATTGGCCCAACACAAGAAATGCTTGCTTTAAAAGCTTCTGTTGAGGCAATAAGTCGCCTCGGGCCAAATTAAGCTTCTTCAATTCAACGCTGGATGTGGAGTGGATTATTGTTGTCAACAATTATATTTTTAACTGGCCGTGATATGATGTCAAACTGTTACCCTTACACCAAACACTCAAGTAGGGCTGCAACTGCTGATTTTTGGTTAATTGTTTAGTGTAAAAAAACTAAACAAAAAGACCTTGAAGGTAACATTTAAAATTACAACCAACACTCCAAAACCCAAGAATATTCCATTTACAATGATACAAAACAGACCAGGTGAAGCTAGAACATGTTTGCTTGATAAATGACTTAAAGCAGGACGAGTGAGTGAAGATGCTGTGAACGTGAAAAGGATGGGATAATGCTAAATGGTACTGAAACAGTTGAGTGGAGGAGAGTCATAAAGTCAGTGATGTCTGTTATTCACAGTATTTACCTGAAGAGAGCGAACATTAGCTTCCATAAGCTCCTGGTCAGACCAGGTAAGGCTGTAGCAGCAAAACTCTTGAGTGCATTAAAGTGAGCGAGGTTGTGTTTTATTGCCTATGAATTCATCTTTTCCTTTGTAAAAGAAGAAATGTGTTATTTCTACTTTCATACTTGAGCGACTGATTGATTATCTTTCCTCAGTGTATATATATTCAAACCATAATTAATCTAACTAGGTACTACTGTGGTGCATTATTAAGGTATTGTGTATCTGTGCTAATTAAAGAATGGAAAACCACATTTTGAATGAGCAATGCTGTTGGGTGAAAACTTTTTCCCACACAATGAAAGAGCACCTGTAGCGCCACACTATCGAGTCAACATAATCAGAGCAGGAACCAGTGTGGGAAGCACACTCTGACCTTTTGCCCCCTGGCATCCCGGGGGGTTCAGGTCAGCACCTCATTTATTATACATTCAGACACACGCCAGGCCCAGCACAACACTTACAGTGGTGGTGGTGAACAAATCTGTCACACTAGACTAAAAGTTCACTCAAATTTAGAAAATATATAAATTTTCCCAGACACAGTGGCAGGAGCAGGGTGTTCAAGAAGAGGCAGAGCACATAGCTGAGATAATCTCTTTTCTTAATGTGTCAGCCTGTAAATATGGCATATTAGATGTTCCCACAGAGAAACTGGGACAGACAGACAGAGAGACAGGCAGACAGGCAGACAGGCAGACAGGCAGACAGACAAGCAGACAGACAGACAGACAGGCAGACAGACAGACAAGCAGACAGACAGGCAGGCAGGCAGACAGGCAGACAGGCAGGCAGGCAGGCAGGCAGGCAGACAGGCAGGCAGGCAGGCAGACAGACAGGCAGGCAGGCAGACAGACAGGCAGGCAGACTGACAGACAGGCAGACAGGCAGGCAGGCAGGCAGGCAGGCAGGCAGACAGGCAGGCAGACAGACAGGAAGGCAGACTGACAGACAGACAGGCAGGCAGGCAGGCAGGCAGACAGGCAGGCAGACAGACAGGCAGGCAGGCAGGCAGGCAGACATACAGACAGACAGACAGGCAGGCAGACAGGCAGGCAGACAAGCAGACAGACAGACAGAGGAGAAAAAAATATTTGGTATCCCTGTAAATTACTTTCTGACATGTTGGGAATTTACTCCCAATCGATCAATTGTATCATCTTAAATGATCCTCAGATGTGCTCCATGGAAAATCACCTTTGTCAACCCAAACAGGTCCAAGAGGAGACTGTGCAGGCTCCGTGGCAGTGACACTGACTCGCTGCAGCTGCCCTGGTATTTCCTGTATGGGAACTCTGAGAACTTTGTCAAAATCTCTTAAACAAATGTACACAGGGAAAACTTCCTAGGACATTCCACATAGACAGCTAATGTTTTTATTACAATATAAGACTGACGAAACAGTAACTAGATTTTATGTGATTCCAAACTATCCAAAAAAAGCCTGTTAAAGATGGGTGGATTTATGTAATCGCCAATAGACTATGTTGTTATTTCATCAGTTCATGGAATGTTAATGTGGTATAACAATCCGTGAAATCAATAGACTCAGGGGACTCTTTGCTACTAAAGCTATTGCTATACTATATTTAACATGAGAGAGATGAACATTTTATGGTTTTATGATCAAATTTAAACATTGTATTTTAATGCTGAATGACAGGCAGGGCTGCAGGGTTCACACATACGCATTATGAGTATGATTTAGAACAGAAATGTAACCACTTCCTACAAACAGTGGAGGTCAGAGTGCTGGTGCAGATATGTGAGGTTTGTGATATTTAGAGAAGTTTGAAAGATGGCCAACAAATAGCTGATTCAGCTCTTATTACAAGCAGCAATGCTGTTATTGTTTTCAGTTCATTATGGCAAAATGTGCTCCTGGAGACACCTGCTGAAGCAGGAAGTACCACAGAGGAGGTTTGAGTACCTTGCCAGGTGTTGATATTTATGTCTGTCTGTCTGATTTGGCATCGCAGCTGGAGGCATCCCATCACAAGACTCTAGTTTCAATGTTTGATTACGGCTGCCACACTACAGCTTTGAGTTCAAACTGTATCTAAGAACAAACAGTAGAGAGAACAGACTTACAGCTGATTACAGCAGGCAGGAACTTATCTCACTGCTTACACTCTGCTGTTATTTATACTCACACTTCCTCCGTCTCATCCTCTGCCTCGGTGCTCACTTGGTTGCATACTTCTGTCACAGTTACAGTGTAATGGAGCGTGTGGAGATGTTTGACTTGTGGTCAAAATTACCAGTGGTCGGCTCTTTTTCCCTGCACAGACACAATCTATCTTTACCTATTGGACATTGTTAAACAAATAGGGGGAAAGGTACCCTGTGGACTTTTTGGCCAGCATTAGTGCTATCGAGCAATGTCTTGATAAGTAGATCCCGGCAAATGGTAGCTAAGTGAAGACAACAAGTGATGGCATGGATTCTTTTTTGTCAAACTAGTACCTCCTATGTCAAGAGTGAACTTTCCCCTGAAACTGAAGCAGCCTCCTAGCTATGCAACACAGATGTAAAACATGTGGGTTTCAGAAGGAAAGACAGATTCACAAGGATACACAGGAGACTCATCAGGATCTCTTTAGCATCCTCTCATTTAAAGTAGCCTCATTATCTTTGTAACAGAAAGCATCAGGGGTTATGGGATGTGGTGTGAGTAGCATGCATTATTTTGGCCTCTTGTGGGCAGCACATCAAGCTGACATATTATCACCCTACTAAGCTGATATTAACAACATGCTGGCAAACAGTTGCTTATTTACATCCAGCAGACATGTGGAGTCGTGTTTCTGTTTTAAACAGGCATTCAGTGAAAACCAGTACTGTAATATGTATTCATCCATGTAGTATTACCTTAGTAATTGCCTGGTCCAGGTCTCTATTGAACATTGACCCTAAAGCCCAGGTGGGATATTATATATATACATATATATATATATATATATATATATATATATAATATATATATATATATATATATATATATATATATATATATATATATATATATATATATATATATATATATATATATATATATATAATATATATATAATCCTGAATGGCTGAATAACATACAGGACAGATGGAGAATGAAACTTCCTGCTGTGTGAAGCTCATGACTGTGTACTGACCGGCTCTCAGATGACAGAAACGGGCAGCACACGAGGCCTCCCAAAATAGCTCTCAATGAGCTAAAGAAGAAATAAATTCCCATATGAAATAACCTCATAGAACGGAAATGAGATTGCCTAAACTGAGTTAGTCATCGATGAACCGTTTTGTTTTTTTAACGAAGCGATGAATAAGATGAGCTCAGTTACATATTTGCTTTGCATGGGAAAATGTCAAGATGATGCATATCCTTTCTCTCTACTGAGAGCTACAGCCAGGACCTGGAGCTTTGCTTCTACATTAATCATGTCAAGGCTTTTGAAACATGTTCCACTCAAATACCCCCAAACCAAATGATGACTGGGCCGTGAAACTACTGCTGTGCAGAGTAATTCTGTACTTTTAATCATCAAATAATTCAATCCATCAATCAAAACTAGTCTTAACATATGTGTGGAGAAACTGTAGAAGAAGAGTCAGACATACTCTGGTTCTCTGGGACTACATGTAATCCTTTCTCCATCTGCTCGGGGACCTTTAACAAACACTGACGTGTAGAGACAAAATGCTGCAAATATATGGATTGGTCATTTCTTGGTCTAGCTGCAAACATATTCACCAACAATAAGTAATAAAACTTCAAATTCAACACTAATTTCATCAAAACACCTGGGCCAGAGTGACAGCCCAACTGAGGTTAAAGAGGCATGAAACTGGAACCCTCAAACTAAAAGTACACACGAGATACCAACATGACACATGTATGTGTTTCATAATTCATAAATCATAAATCATTGCAAAAAGAACCAAACATATTACGGCTGCACAGTCATATGTGCAAAATGCAATAATCTCATTTATGAAGGAGTGTGTGTTAATGAGGCTCTCAGGTTACAACTGCAGTGGAGCTGTGTGTAGAAATAGGCGGCCGCTGACACTGCAAGTTAAATTGAAATCCAAGCAGGTGGTCTACAGGGACATTCCTTTGGAAGAGCACTCGTACACAACAGAGCAGATACAGTATGAGAGTATCAATCTGAAAACGTTGACTGACTAAGGTAATTGTCCCTTTGTCAGAGGCAGCTGCAGTACTCACCATGTTTGTTGTGTTCAGTGTCCACACAGAAGAAGTCTGTTTTTTCAGTGAACCATCTCACCCATGAGTGTGTGTGAAAACTCTTGAGGTTTTACTCCTCGTCAATGTCTCACAGGCATATTGTCTGAGCTGTCACTGAGAGCTACACTGTTGTACAACCTAGGCGGAGTCATTCATACACGGAGCTGCTGTCCTGCAGCCCCATTGGCCAGAGAGACAGCCCCTTCTCTGCAGCTGCCCCACCCCTGGGTTTTTTTACTCGCTTCATGTCACTCTGTGCTCCCCCCGCCCCCATCTTTCTGATAAAGCAGAAGTAAATTACTAGTTTACTTTTCCAACTAACTGAGGAAATTATTGTCATCTTCTTTAATCGTGCTTCCTCTTTTCTTAGAAGTCTGACACATTCCTCCAGATGCGTGGCAGGTTTGGGGGGGGTAGTTTGTTTGAACCAGAAATTCTTGCGGCTTTACTCATTGTCTGGACAACACAGACAGCGGCGTCCGGGAGAGTAGGCTTGGGGGTTGGGAATCTTCTTTTTCTGATATTTTGAGGGTGGCACTAAACAAGTATTTTAAGATTAGAATGTTTTGTCAACAGAAAACTAAACCAATGTTTCAATTTCAGACTGCTTTCTACAACGACCGTGTGTGTGTGTGCGCGTGTGTGCCCATTTGCACTCCCTGCAGGTTGCTCACTATATACAGCAACAACTGTGGTCTTAAAATATCTACAGGATATTACCATAGCTGTGGTTATGAGTTCTGAAGGGGACTTTTCACCATCAAATTCACAGAAGAGGCTCGTTCCTTTTAATTGTTTAATAAAAATCTGAATTACAACAAAAGACATACAAAATATAAAAGTGGAAAAGACAACAAATAACTCAGTTGTTAGTTATGACTGACAACTGAAAACTCACTGATGTGAGAAGAGTTGAAGTTTCCAAACAGTGAAAGGATTTTAAAGGTCAGACCTTAAATGAAAAAAGACAAAAGGTTCAGTGTATTGTTGACAAACACATCTAGAGAAATGACAACTGAACTCCTTCTTTTCTTAAGTACTGTCCCACGAGTTCCACCGCAGTTTCACAGGAAATACAACCGATGAGGACAAAGTGAGGAGTTCACTGAGGTCATGGAGCCAGCAGTGTGTGCTCCTCAGAGAGGGGAGAGGGGAGAAAGGTGAAGGCTGGGTGTGTCTCAGTCCGTGGTGGTGCGGCGGTACCAGAAGCGGGCCCTGAAGTCATCGCTGCAGGTCATGAAGCCGGGGTTGGTGGGCGAGTGGACGATGCAGCGGACGATGTTGTTGTGTCCCAGAGACAGCAGGTTTTTCCTTTCTGCCGTGCGTGAGTCCCAGCAGCACAGACTGATGGTGCGCTCATCTGGCAGCAGCACGTAGTCCTCCGTGTGGTTGAACACGCCCTGTGTACGATGCATCTGACGGCCGCTCAACCCCGCACCTACAACACACAGGGGGACAGGTCACTGCACTATTTCTATCAGATGAGTGGGTCTGTTTATAACTCAACTCATTTTTTAATGAAAACTCTGTAAAGACGGGTAGAATATGCATTTGATGGCTACACACATGGTAGCGTGCTCACCGGGGGATGATCCGTGTAGAAGACTTGGAAACAAAGACACTGCATAGTGTTGTTCTTGTATTGCAGTATAGAGCTAGTTAGCCTGAGTAGAAATATAAGTATAATAATGTGAGATTATTTTAACCTAACCTTGTCCGCCTGCTTAGCTTACATACAGATATTAGATTTATTTCTTATTCATTCATGACGATGAGCGGAATCGTTATTTTTTTATATTAAAGTGTTTTTAAGGAAAGTCTTCACTCTCTTGACCTCTGTCCGAGCGATCCTGTGTTTCACTTGCTGAAAGATGAGACATATAAAAAGTACAAGAAAGACCCAGTGTCTGCTGAGTGTCTGAGGTAAACAGTTTCCATAGTGAGGAGCTCATAAATAGTTCTGACGAAATTTGCATCAATCTTACATACATTAGCATGGTAGCGGTTACACCACTCTGACAACATTACCATTACGTGACGTGTTATAAGAAAGCTTTAAGAGTTTAATACACGCTGACATCATTGTCTTCTTACTTAAATATTTACAAAAGAATAAAAACATTGATTAACGCAGAGAAGGAAAGAATGTCACTCTCAAGAAGATGACGTCTTTACTCACTACAACAATTATTAGAAGAACTGGAGACCATGTTGTGATGGGATCAGTCCAGCCTCACGGCCAAATCAGATCAGATCCTGAACCAAACTTCCTCAACTGGCTGTGTGGGCCGACAGTCCTGATGGTGGCGCTACAGCCACGGTCTTAAGTTTAAACTTTGCATATTCACAACAAATCAGCTGTATCTGCTAGCAATTTGCAACTTTCCTATTAATCTAGGCACAAGTGAAGCCCATCATTCGGTTTTAAAATCCTATCTATTTTTAATAATTACCGGGTTCAATGTGTAAGATATGGCAGAATTTTTGTTTACAACATTAAAACAATGAACTAACATTATCAGCAGAGTGTGAAGAGGTAACAGTGATGACGTTATGTCAAACACATCTCTGTGTTGTGTTGCAGAGATATCTACTGACGTTAGCATGCTAACAGCTAGCTGCACTTCGTCCAGCCTGTAATACCACTTGTTCCTCTGGAGGTGATAGTGAGTCAGTGTAGCTGCAGTCTGCCTCAGACCAACATGAGAGGACGAAGAGGTACAGCTGCACCGACTGGCCTGGTCTGTGTGTGGTTTGATAGTTTGTTTATTGGATTAAAACCAAAGTGGCAGAAACGAGAAAAAGACCGGCGCTCTTGCCTTGTCCTCCCAGCTGCTGGAAGACTGCTTCACCGGGAGGAGAGAGTAGATCAGCAAACTTTCTGTTGCTGGCGTTACACAGCTTAGACCAAGTGCAACCGCCAGCTGTAACTCCCAGGCACTGGGGTTTGTGTGGGTCCATCTCCGGAGTTGCTGAATGCCAAACGCTCTCCTTCCGGCCCGGTGGTCTCCTGGCCGCGAGGAAGATGAGACGAAGATGTGGGTCGTGTTCTCGTTTCTGCCACTTTAGATTTAGTCCAATAAACAAACTATCAAAGTGTGTAAGTGTTTTTTTTTTGATGTGCAAACGGAATTAGATATGAATGAAACTTGACTAAAGACAAATTGAATCATATCAAACCAGCTTTGAATGTATAAGAGCTGCGAAAATGTATCAGTTGGTTTTGCTTTGGATGACAACCCACGCACTAAGATACTTATTGAATCAGATGAAAGGGATAGAACACACTTAAAGTCACAAAAAGCAAGAGGTCAGATTCTACAAATTGCCCTAGCATGTTAAATATAAAGCATTCTAACGTATGACACTTCTTCCTGCATGACCCTCCTTAAGTTGATGTTATACTTGCAGACAGTCCACACAGTCACAGCGCTACAAGTGGTAGTGTAGCAATCTACTGCGCATGTGTGGAGCACGTCCTCCTGTCAGACAGCATAAACAGAACTACTACGCGTGCGTGGTGTTTGGGAGTATATGCGAGACTTTACCTGTGTACTTGACCAGCGTCCGGCCTGTAGAGATTTCCCACAGTTTGACCACAGAGTCTTTGCCACTGGACATGATGTACTTGGAGTTCTTGGAGAAGATGGCGGAGCAAACCTCGGCTCCGTCGTGGGCCTTCTCGAAGGTGGTTACGCAACGGTTGGAGACGCCATCCCACAGCTTGATGCTGCCGTCCTTGCTGCAACTGACGTAGCTGTTGGCGCTGGGGTTGTAGCTAACGCCGCTGATGGTGTCTGTGTGCTGGTCCAGCGGGTTGCAGGACACGAAGCACTGGAAGGTGTTGACGTCGTAGAGGCGGAGGGTGGGGTGCTGCGTTCCCACCAGCAGGAAGTCACCTGATGGGTGAAAGGAGATTGAACGCAGCATTTCTGCTTCCTGTTGGAAAATAGACGGAGAGATGATTGAATTACAACTGATTTATAGTAGTCAGCATAAATTGAAATTTTGCAATATCTCAGCATGGTTTACGTTAGCTTTGGAAATTCCCAAACATAAGACAAATTATACAATGTGTGGGAAAACCAGAGAAATTCTGTGTACAAAATCTGACCTGTATGTATTTAAATGCTCTTTTTGCAGAGGGCTTGGAGTAGTCAAAGAGTTTGAGGGTGTAATCTCTTGATCCAGAAGCTAAAATCTGTTCAGTGGGATGGAAGGCGAGGCAGGTGACTTCGTCTACGTGGTCATACAGTGTCCGAATCACGGGGTGATTCTCCATGTTTTGCTGAGCTGTCTCATTCATCATCACCTGACACATAAAGACACACACAAATCAGTAAGCCTGCTGGATTAAAAACGTGCAGTGTACCCTCATCTCAAATCTGCCTCACCTCAATAGGCATAGCACTCTTGGCCAGCATGCGTTCAGTATCCAGGATCTTGATGGAAGCGTCAGCAGAGCCAGTGGCAATAAGCTGGCCATCGCGGCTGTATGAAGCGACACGGCATGGACCCTTATGGGATGTTACATAGCAGGTCTCATACTCTGATGCCTCTGGAGACATGGTCTGGACATCAGCATCAAACTCCAGATCAATCCCCACACCAGGCGCCACTGTATCTGAGCGCCCAATAGCATACTGGACTGCACTGTCATCATTTTCCATTCCTGAAAAAGGTTGGAAATGGAATAATTAGGGGCTTTTGATGTTGAACCATCACGCAGCTCAGACATGAAGTAAACCCATCTTACCTATCTTTGCCAGCTGCATCAGCTGCTCAGAGGGCGACACGACATTCTGTGGTTTGACCTCATTGATGAGACTGTTAGCGATGCTGGTGTATCCGTCATAGAGCAGCTGGCTAATGATGAGCTTGTACAGGTGCTGTCGGTCCTTCAGAGTCGGTTTGGGACGAAACATGATGGGTCACTGTGACCAGAAAAGGTCTGAAACAAAAGACACAATGTCAACAATTAATCCCGTGACTGCGTTAGCCGCTGCTAAATTATCTATGTTTCACAAGACAACATCTAAGGCAGTCATGTATCTGCCATACATTTCAACACACAACAAAAATAGTCAAGCTGGGACAAGAAAGTTATGGCCAGCTAAACGAATGAATGGAACTTGTGCTTAGCAGTGCTGCTAACAACGTTAGCTTTGTTGCTACAGTGAATACAGAGCAAAACAACAGTAGTAACGTTCTATGTATACGAGCGGATTTAAAGCCGGAACTGGCCGGAAGTCTGTATTGTGCAATGACAGCATTATGTGCCGTTTAAGGAGGTGAGTTGAATATTACATTTTAAAACATAAAAATATCTAACCCTCTTCAAACTTCCAATGGCGCTTCTGGACCTAAACGTGTGTTACGCTGTACGTATAAGCGTCCTACGTCACAGCACTGAAAGACTGTACAGTGATGTTGCGTTCATGGTAAACTGAATTTGAAAATATAAAGTTCATGGTTAATAATTAAATGTCTATGTATTAGTGCCATACTGAATGGGACAAGGAGAGTTGTAGTGTAGTGTAGTGTGGTGTTACACCTTAAGGCTTAAGCTATAAAATGAGACGTTTTGGTGAAGAAAATGGTGGCCGCGCAATGACTAAATTTGAAGAAAAATAACCCAAAACCTTACTCTATCAGATTTGTCCACTTCGTTTTACCATTTGGCACAAAGTAGCTATCTTTTTCTGAAACAAAGTAAAAGCAAATGAAAAATTCCAAAACACACAAAAGCCCAAACATTCAACACTCTTTTTTTCTTTTTATCAATAAAAACAACAACAACAGATTAATGAATGATATAAAATAACTGTTAGATGTATTGGTGAATAGACTTTATTTCCCTCTACACTAATGGCCCAGCAGAGGGTGCACAAGTAGTCCCCTCAAAGACAGAGTGAAAGAAAAGCTTCTGCCCAGGATTGAGCACAGCTTTGTTGCTATAATTGCAGTCTTAGCTTTACAGTTGTATGCTTGAAAATGCCTTGTGCTGAGCTTCATGTAGAACACAGCAGCTAAGACGGTGCTATAGAGTAAAACAGAGACACCTATTATAGTTGACAGTTTATTACTGATGGGTACACACACCGTGTTCAGCAGCTTGTAGTAGACATAGTGGTGTTCTTGGTAGTGGTGCTGAAGACAGAAGTGGGGCATGAGACGGCTATTGTTTATCCACTGAAAAGGCGTAAGTGAACATGTAAGTGGATTTAGGCCTCCAGCAATCCAGCAGCCACCCACACAGTCTCTCAGTTGCCACATCCTGCAATGTAGCTCATCACTACAAAGCAGGCAAAAAAGACAGAAATGGAGTGTAATACATGCAGATGGATGCTGGTAGCTTTGCCTGTTAGAGAGATGGGCCTATTCAATTGATACATTTGTCATTTCATATGCAAAGTTTAGCAACAGAACAATGAAGTAAACTGGATATTTACCGCCCTGGGTATACCTTTGATCTCGGGCCATGACTTGAAAGACCTCGTATAAGTATAATTTGACAGTGAAAGGCCAGTAACTGTTTGTCTCAAATGATTGAAGATGTACTTTAGTTGTAGTATGATGACATGAGCTTTTAGAGCATTTTGTGTAGATGTATTTGTGACTACTGGGATCATGTCAACATCAGTGGTATCTATAACTCAACATGTGTCTGACTCATGGATAAATAACTGCAACAAAACAATTAAGTTCTTTTAACAAGGCAGAGGTCTGGCAGCTGGGAGACCCGGAGAAGGAGCAGGAGATATTTTCTTGGTCTCTTGTCACTGCTGACCATCAGCTGTAAAACTGGTCTCAACCCTGTATCCTAGTAACCTGAGTAACATGGCCAAAATATAATCAAATACATTACACCGTCGCCTGCTGCCTGTCTGTCTGGGAGAAGACTTGCGTATAGACTATACACATACTGTGATGGAAAAGTATTTAATCTGGCTCAGTCTGTAAAAACATGCAAACATGCCTGAACCTAGGACTGAGCTGTGTAAGGGGGTAGAAAACATGCGCGGTAGGAGGTGTCTTGTTATCATGTCAACACAAAGCATGCTCTCAGTGGACCAGCCTGCAGTTGCCTTGGAGACCAGCTAGAGTCTGTAGCAGTGAAATTATATAAAAATGATTTGTATTTGTTCAGCAGATGTCATCTAATAATTTCAGTCGATCCCACATGATGACATACTGACTCAAACATCACCTACATCAGAGCTATTGAATATTAATATAAAAATGTTTTTAAGTATTAACATTTTCTAAAATATATATAAATCAACTTAAAGCAGCTATAGTCAATAATATTGTATTAACAGTGGATCAACTTTCATGCTGTCCACTGTATCACTCGCACTGACATTGGCCATTAGGTGGAATGGACAAAAAGTGGGAGTGTGTGTGTTTTGCATTTGTCTTTTTATGCCGCCATGAACTATAAACATAGCAATGATCCGTCGGTTGACAATGAATAACAAAAGGTGGTTGTGTGCACATTTTGTTTACTGGTTTAATCTAATAAACATCCTCAAGATGTTTCAGAATCCTTATCTTAACAGGGCAATACAACCTGTATTGTGTTTTTAAAATAAAGAAATGAGACATTATGACTGTGGCTGGAGGTGGGAAATTCACTCCAGCAGCTCACAACTCATCCATTTGTTCTCTGCCTGAGAGTGTGAGAGTGCACGTGCAGCAAAGCCGCCACATCGACATTAGCTTTGCTGCACCCTTGTCTTTGTGGGTGTATGAAATACAATGTGTGGGAGGAAGTAGGTAGGTGGGGGAGCAAGTATATAAGTGAGCTAGAAGTCAGATTCTGCCTCAAACTGTTGACGGTAAAGTCAGTCAGTCAGTCACGTGGGCTCGCCTCTGTAACTGCACCTCCTCTGCAAAGCAGTTGCTTTCACTTCTGCACAACACTTTGTTTTAGCTTTAAATCCTTCCATCCGTTCTCAGGGCCTTCCTGCTGATCACACTATGTAATCTATGTTTTCAACTTGTCCTCCGGAAGTCTTTGTTTGACAGCCACACACCCACCCAGCCAGCCAGCCCTTCTCCTTCCCTCACTCTCCTCCTCTCTGCCTCACCACTTTCATAGTGCATCTTCTCTCTCATTTGCATTTGTTCCGCTTCCTCAACAAGAAGCAGTTGACGTGAAAGAGCTGTGTGAGACAATCGGGTTGAAGAGGAACACACGGCCTGGATGACAGAACAGATTGCAATGAGCAGGTACACTGAGGATGGGACCGTACAGTTACAATACTTTCTAAGTTGGATGTTTGTTGCTGATTGAAGTGAAAAGTACAAAGGTAAGTGAATTCTGTGTGATTGTTTTTCACAGTTTTTTGTTGTGTTCTGTGTTCTTGTAGTGTTTTTCTACACAGCATCAGATGTTTCCTGTTTTCAAACATTCCCTCGAAACAAGAAATTAGACACATCTAGAGTCCTGCTTTTTGTTTACATGTTGATGCTATGTCACATCTTTGCTGAAGCTTGTTCTTATAACAAGTAGAACCTTATTTTCAGTAGAGTTTAGCCTCTTTAAACCCGTTCCACGAGGACACACTTGTACATAATTTCAAACTGACTACAAGTGCTTGTAGTATAAAACATCCCTCCGGTGTGTGTTTGTATGTGTATATATGTACACCACAGTTGTATGTGTTTATGGACTTGCAGCATGTTTAACAATATGACATATTTACATAGCTGAAGGGAAGTGAAACACATTACAGTAAGAACGTAGATCTAAATTCACAAGTAAATTATGTATGAAAATTAAAATACACTCACACATTGCTTCGTGTTCTAACTCGACCATGAATAGAGACAAACTTTTCTCAGTTCACAGCTCCACAGAAAGTATCTTATGTGGGCGTGCTCATTCTGCACAACTAGAGAAGCATGTGCTCCATGCCAACTGCACCTCTGTGGGTGAATTATCCAAAACCACCATACATGTAGAAGCAGCATCACAGCAACATGAAATGAAATGAGCTAATATTAAGTTCCTTATCTTTCTACGGAGGTGGCTTTACTCTTTGATTAGACTGCTGTACAAATATGACACATGCTCATAATCTGTCAGGAGACACCACATGCTGCTGTGAACATCAAGGGTATGTCATTTAAATGGTGCAGACTGGTGACCGAGGCAACCACTAATGTCAGTAGACACATTTCATTTGGGAGATAAAAGCATCTGATGTACTCTATGAATATTTGACCTCACTCCATCTTCCCTCTCCTGATGTGAGTCACTCTCCTACATGGTTCCCTGTCTCTCTACTGTATATATACATATCTATTCATGTTTGTATCTCATATATTTACCACTGCCTGCATACAACACACATTTTAAGAGTTGTGTTCCTGCCCCACCTGCTCTTGAAATGACATAGCAGAGATTGAAATGCCTCTACATTTCTATGCGCTCTGTAACGTGGGTATTATTGGTCATCATAACAAGAATATAATTCAGATATAGATGTATTTGTATTCTGGTGCTGTAGAATGGTGGACATCATTGCAAACCATGTCTGCTTGGATTGTATCACCATCCAAAATCCAGACTGGATGAATTGCTATATTAGCCATCTGTCCTAAAGGGTGCTGCATATCTGTCATCATTAACTGCTATCCTTTCTTCTGTTCCAATGGTGCAATAGCAAAATATTCTCTACGAATCAAGCCTCATTTTCTTCTTTAAGAGCAAGACCTAGAAACATCTCTGCTAAAATAAATGCCATGTTTGATCTGAGGCAAAGCAGAGGTCTAATGTAAACTGTTCTTATCTTACAGGTAATTACAGACCTGGCACTGGTACATCACGACAGCAGCAGGGTTACCATGGAGACTGGCAAGCCAGGATTGCCAAGTGCTCAAGTGCACATCAGCCCTGTCGCAGCACAGACAGAGAAAAGGATGGACCTTCAGGCCCCACTGACGGCTGTTTACATCCAAACAGTGCATGCTCTACCAGCGCAGCCTCCTGCAGCTGCACAGGAGCCAGCCACACTCCATCTGGCCATTCCGCCTCTTTACTCCAAGGAGACGCTTCCCTTTCTGACTCTCCATATTGCTGGAGGACTGCAGGCTCAGCCAGGATTTAGTTTGGCAGCTGCTGCTCCTGCAGCCAGACCCAAGTCGGCAGGAAAACATGTGTGTCCTCACTGTGGACGGGATTGCATGAAGCCCAGTGTGCTGGAGAAGCATCTCCGCTGCCACACCGGGGAGCGGCCTTACCCCTGCACCACTTGTGGAGTTTCTTTTAAGACTCAGAGCAACCTCTACAAACATAAGCGTACTCAAGCTCATGCCCGCCTCTCGTCTGAATCAGAGCAGAGCAGCCTGAGCAGCCTGAGCAGCCTGAGCAGCCTAGACAGCATGTCTGGCTCCAGAGAGACTTGTACCTCCAGCTTGTCTCTGGATGAGCGCAGTGAGGAGTTGGGCAGCATGGAAAAGGATGCCAAACTACCTGCTGAGACCACCAGTCCAGCTAGTACTGCAAAGGTCTTCTCTGTAAATATGCAAGGTTCTGTCGGTGAACAGAACGCCTTGACCCCTGCAGGTCAGAAGACAGAAGCAAATGAAAGTGCAAATGTAACAATAGAAAAACAGCGGGTGGAAAATGACAAACCTTCGCTGACTGCCAGTCGACATCTTCTCCTTCAGAGACAAGAAGCCACTCTGTTCTCCAAGCAGTGGGAGAGCTCTGTATCCAGAGGTAAATCGCAGAGCCATGAGAGCACAGACTCAGGCTTCAGTGAGAGCAGTGACCACTATCTGAGCCCCGGCAGCCTTCTACCTGACCACAGTATGGATTCCCTCTCCGAATCCACTAAGGAGTATCTTGAAGAAACTACCGGCATACAAATACCTTCAGGACCAGGCCAAGGTGGACAGGAACCCAAATACACTGCAAGTGAGCAGAAGACACTGGAGGAGCGCATATCAAAACTGATTTCAGAAAATACAGCAGTTGTTGAGGACAAACAGCTAGAGAATGTAAGGCCGCGGAAGACAGTTCTGTCAAAGCAGGGTAGCATTGACCTCCCCATGCCGTACACATACAAGGACTCCTTTCACTTTGATATGAGGATCAGTAAGCCTCCAAATGTTGGGTTACAGAGAAACAGGAAGCCTGACTTCTCCATCTCTGTGCCCATGCAGCTATCCAACACCGTGGAACATGCCCCGCTAACCCGCAGCAACTCCCTCCCTTTCAGTGTTGCCCTCCTGCAGCCTGACATTAGCAGCCCAACCTCCTCCTATCATAGTGATTATGTAAGACGTGTCCAGAGGGAAAGCTCTGGCCAGATCAATCCAACAGGTTTTGCAATCAAGTCTTCATCCACCCACCGCCCACTGGTCCGGCAGACAGCCGTAGATGGCAACCACGCAACAGACTGTCTCTTCACAAATTCATCTGTGGAGGAGGCGTGCACCGGCAGTCTCAGCTGCGATGGGGATGGCGGCAACATTTGTGGAGAGCCAAGCATCAGAAAGTTCCGGAGGAAAAAAACACAGAAGTTTGCCTACAACAAGTGGTACATGTACGGAGGAGGGACATTTAAGAAGCTCTACAGTGCTGAGAAAGGTGGTGATGACAACGTTATCAAAGGCAGGAAATGTTCCACAAACCCAGAGCATGAGGTTGATCAGGGCCTGCCAAAAAGGTTGTCAGCTGTTCAAAATGAGACAGTAACAATAACAGCCTCAACAATACACTTCACAAGCAGCAGTGCAACAGTGTGCCACCCAGGCTGCTCTCCTGCCAAACTATCCCTTGTCTCTGCTGATGATGTCAATATAAAAACTAGCCAGCTTCAAACATCATGCAGCTCTCTCAAGACCCCATTTTGGAGAAACCTGTCTTTGTCATTACTGCCAGTATCTTCAATTGGATCATTGGTTAACAACCAAACAGAAAGGATGAGCAGAGCAGAAGCAGGGAGAATGATTGATGTAGAAAAACATTGTGACTCCACCTTGCAGCTCTGTGGAGCCCATATTCCCTCAGACAGGAAAAAACTGAAAACTGATGAGAATATAATTAGCCCTCTGGAGATGGAAACCGACCCTAACACACCGACCCTTGCCTCCGTCACTGGTAGTGCGCCTCAGCAGGATACAAATCTCAGTTATGTCAACATTCAAAACAATCAAAGACATACTCCGCTCAAAGCAGCTCTGATTCCAACATGCATTATCAATGCAAATACACCATCTGTTAGCACCTCGCCAGCCACTTCCCCACCCTCCACTGCCAAGGCCAGCTTCCTGCCAAAGTACCAGCTCAAGTTACCTAATGCTGCTGAAGCTGGTTCAAATCCCTCAGTGCATGATGTGTATAAAATGACAGGAATCGATGGCTGCACTTTCACCTCTGCTCTGTCACCCTCTCACACTGAGCAAACCTCACCCTCGGTCAAAACTTCTGAGAGGAAAGGTGATTATCCCGTCACCTCACCATTGATGCAGACTTGTGATATCAAAAAGACAAATGCTCTCAGGTCCACACAAGACCAGCTCCCATTACCTTCCACAGCCACAACCCTTTGTCAGGCTGAAACATCAAGACTCAATCCAAATGCAACAATTAGTCTAGCTGTAGTGCACAGGCAATTTTCATCAACCACAATAACCACAACCTGCCGACACAATGATCAGGCAGGATTATGCAGCACTTCAATACAGCCCTCAAAATCAGCAGGGGGCGCAGCGCCTAAGCAGGTACCCCGACCTGTTGCACCTGTGCTTTCAAACTTCTTTGCTACACCTACCAGAAACACAGCAAACAATCAGTCGTCTGCTGCTGCCATTACAGCTTTCTCTCAAAGTCAACCTAACCCTACCCCCCCTCTATCACACACACAACTCTCACCAGCATCAGATCAGAGGAGCCCTGTAAACAGTGCATACGCCAGCTCAAACAGCCCAGTCGTTCCTTGTCACAGTCACATTGTACCTTTTGACCAGATACAGCCAGATCCTCAGAACGTGTTTCATGTTCACACAGCAGACCTCCAGATATGCCTCCAGATCATATCTGATGAGCAGCTGGCTCTCATTGAACCCCAAATCAAGAAGCAGTCAGTTAGCGCCCTCTCACAGAGACGTGATGTGGAAGCAGCAGCCCATGAAGTCACCTCTGTCAACATGCGACGTAGCAATAATGGAAGGGACCATCAACAGCCAGGACATCGACAGGAGTTGGACCAAAGTGAGTCTTTACTCACACTTAACATGGAGAGTACAAAACCTCCACTGCCTGTACAATTTGGGAAGGCAGAGCCAAAGCTCCACCTGACTGAACGCAGAAACTCCACTACACTCTCAGCTGAATCTACACCTCCTGAAGCGCTAGGCTTGTCGCTACGCCCACACAAATACAGCCATGTAAACACGGTCACTGTGACTCAGTGCTCTACGGGCGATGTCATGTCAACTGCTGCTTCACTCAAATGTGAACATCCCCTTTCTCTGAACTGTTGTGCTGAAGAGCACGAAAGGGTCAGCCGAGGTGGACGGATCTCAACACAAAGCCAACACAAACTTAAAAATCAAGCATGTAATGTAGGCCCAATGAAAGCTATGGGGGAAGCCTGTGCATATAAAAGCAGCAGGTTAGATAGTGGAGAGACCCACCCCCCTCTGCAGGCTGGGCTTGGTCAGGCCTCCGGTGCTGCATGTGCTGATGAACTCTTTGGGTCACTTTCTTCTTTTTCCATCAATAAATACAAAGTGTCAAGACAGTTGAAGCCACAAGCATCCGTCTACTGCAGTAATCCAGTGGAATGGACATTATCAGAGGCTCTGAATTCATCTAAACATGCAAACATGGGATGTGACAGGGAGGGACCTTCAGACCATTCTGCCCCTTCACAGGAAAGTGAATCACTGGATGGAATCAGTTCAACCCACTCTGAAAAACCACTCGCTCAGTTTATTTCAGTGTCTTCTAGCATCCAGGTAGAAGGACCCAAAGACATCCCAGCTGTGCTTACAATTATTCAGAGCCCTACTGCAGGTATATATAACAATTATTATATGAAATATTCATATTGTATATGATCTGCAGTGTGTGAATTTGTCATTGATTTGCCTTTGAAGTCCAGCACATTGGATTTAAAATTAAACGATGAGGGTGAATAGCTGACTTTAAGGGTCCAGCCACAGTTCAGGTCTTGTTTGAATATCGTCCCCAGATTCTGGGGACAATGTAATGACCCTAAACATTCAGTATCGTCACAGCAACCATGGCTTTTGAGGCTAAAAGGACTTGACTTACTAAGTCTGCCAGCTGAACCCAGGGGCCCCGAAAGCATCACTGTCTACGGTGTGTGGTTGTTTTAGCCTTTAAACAGGTCCCATGGTATTACACAAAATATCTGTCAAAAACTAGCTAAAATATTTTCATGACATGTGTGGCATGATGCATCTTCCTAAAGTATATACATGTATTTATTTGAGAGAAATTGTACATCCTCCAAAGATTTGCTAAAAAGAAATATGATTTAATAGTTCATCCTCAATTGTTCAATACATTTATGTGTAAAAGGACTACAATAAGTGTTCTGGTGTGAATGTGAACATCCTCAAAAGAACCTGAGATGCTCTTTAACTCATCGTCATTGTGTAGGGTCCAGTCCCACGTCCTGCAGTACAGAGACGACACAATTTTAATGTGACTGATCTAAAACTGATGTACAGACTGCATTGGATTTGCTTTTACTAACTTTTACTAACAGAAACCAGTTTTAACCACAAGATGGCACTGTATGATCACTGGTTTGAAGAATGCAGGCCTTCTCTGAACTCTGTTTCCTGCAGAATCACAAAAAAATACTGTTTCTGAGGAGGACTTTTTGTCATTTGAGAAACGAAATGCAGGAATTCAGGAATTCTAATTATAGAAAAAAATATTAAATGATGATTGCTAAAAAATCTCTCCATGGTGATTTGAAATCATGGTCAAAACTGACAGCCCATGTGGCTCTGATCTTGACAGTGTGATTCTACCCCGTCACTGCACACAACACCAGCCACTCTTTATTGAAGGAGTTTGGGATTACAGACAATAACAAAGTTAAAAGCATTCTGGTGAGCACAGGATAAACAAAAGGCCATGGTCAAGTATCGTATTTTATTTTGTTGCGCTTTTATCCAAAAGTTAAAGTAACCACCAGCCATAGTTTCTACATTAAGGGTTTTACATTCCCATAGGGCTGGTGGAGTACTGTGCAGCCCAGCAACAGCTGCTGACACTGGGCCATGGAGAGAGCCCTGGGCAGGCACACAGCACAGACCGGAGGGGCTGCCTGGAGGGCCGAAGAGAAGATAAGAACGGAGGAATGAAGACAGATGAGGCCGACTATAACTGCACATACACAAGTTCACCAGGCATGACGAAGCCCGAGGTGAGATTGAATGCATTTATTCACTGTTCACTGGATGCATGTTTATTATACTATTCTTTTATTCTCACTGTTTCAGGGTTTACAATCCACACATGGGTATCATTTAAATGAGTGTACAGCCCAGACACAAGAAGTAAACTCAGATCCTCTCTATGGTGCCTTTGTGATTATTTAACACACCAACCCCCTACCATGTATACATACACTGAACATAAATCCTCTCTAAACTACACACAGGCAAAAGTCAAATGGCACAGAAAACTCCAAGTGTACATGATTTGTTCCCATCCAGCATTCTTTATAAATACTTTGTTATTGTTTTAATTATCCTTGAACTCCTTTAAAACTTTCCACAAATCCCACACAGATTCAGACTATTCTGATCCGGGGATCATGTGGAAGCAGGTTTCAGGCGGAATGGGTTGTTACAGAATTGTTTTTCATTTTTTAAAGATATTTACCAAAATAAAAGAGAGACACCCACACCAGAATTTGCAGCACAATAAATCTATGATCCCCAAGATGACGAACAGAGAAGAATGTGGTTTAAAAGATTTACACAACACAACAGATATACTAACCAGAAATGTATTTTACAGAACCTCACACGGTGGCAAGGCAGATATAAATTATGGCTTTATGAGCATTTTGCCAAAGTTTAAAACATCAGCAATCCATCATACCAAAAGCAGAAGAAGACAGCTGACAGCACTTACAGAAGTATTTTAGAGCTTTGTGGTATTGCAAGAAGCTAATGAGAAGGTTCAATGAAGGGAGCACAATGATCGTATGATGGTAATATTCTTCTCTTTTGAACAGGCAGAAGACAGAGAGGTAAAGGTGGGTTCCTTTAAACATTCCCAGCTATCTGAGCAGCATCTTTCCCAGACACACTCAGGAATGTCTGAATACCCTCCACAGAGCAAGTCAAATAACAGGACCTCTTCTGCCAGCAGCAGTCAGACGAGTCTTTCCAATTCTCCACAGCCCCTGTTGGAAATGAACAACTTCTATTTCTCCCAACAACACTGGGAAGGCAGCAGCATTCCTAACCAACAAACACAGATCTTATGTGAATCTAATGCAAGTATCAAAGCACCGGTCATATTAACAGAAACACCAAATGCTTTTTCACCAATTCACTCCAGCCCTCAGCAAACACGAACATTTTCACACAAGGTCCAAAAGCCGAGCAGCATCAGCTGTGTTGAGCCAGGACATGCTGCTGCAGGTAATAGTGGCACATCAGCCTCCACGCAGCACAGTCAACACTCTTCTTGTGCTGCAGCACTAACAGGGGAAACCCAAGCGTCAAACAACAATGTGCTGAATGCTAATCCTGTGTCGCCATCAGAACCGTTTACATACCCACAACCTGATGATTATCACGACACCAAGGATAAGGCACCAAGTGACTACATGGGGCAGAGCAGTAACCCTGGGGGAGCTGACATTACCAACAGATACCACTCTGTTTTCTTGTGTGGCCAGCTTCATGGCTACCAGCTGGCCGAGTGTGTGACAGTCAGTGGAGTGAGGCCTGTGCAGAGCTGCCAGGACTACACAGAGGACACCAGCAGTAGTGACGATGAAGGAAAGCTTATCATCGAGCTTTAATAGGAACAATACACATATGCCATTTTGAGTTTTATCTTCTACATATATACATTTTTCAGAGGCAGAAGTAATATCAATGGCTGAGTACAATTTGTGGGAAGAGCAAAGAACCACATATGTGAACTCAAAATAAGTCCAAATATGAATAAAAGATTACTTGTCATTGACTATTAGGGTACATATTTTTTATGAAGAATAATACATTGAAAGGTCAATGGACAACTTTGCATGTAGGTACAAGTTTGTAGGTACTACCAGGTGTAATTAGAAGTATGCAGTAAAACTGCTTGTGTCGGCCTCCTAGATGTAATTCCAAGTCTGACTGTCAGGAATGTCAGCTGTGACACGTCCCACATGTCAAAACGAGCCAGAGAAATCATAAATCATAAAACAAAGCCCCCGTCACAGGCAGTTACAACACAATACAATCCAATATTAAGACTAATGAGGACCATTACGGTAAATAAAAAGGAGCAATACACTGTTTGTATCTGCTTTCACTAGTTTAGTTTATTTTTATTATGAATAATTTAGGCTTACTTTCCTGGTGTAACTACAAAGCTAGCAATGTGGGCAACCATCTGGGATTAATGAGTGGATGCTCCCACTTTGGAATAACTGGAGGTTTTGCCGCCATTCCTATTCTGCCCGCATCATTATAAAAGCCTGCAATGCCTACAACAAGCTCACACGCTTGCTTGGAACTGAATATATGAATGATTGAATGAATATAAAAGAGTGAATGGCAATGACCTGTTTTTGTTTAGCCAGCTAGCTTTGTTACTTAGCTATTCAACAGAGACCTTTCTGCCCTGTGCTCATTGTCCGTTATCTAATGATAAAATAAATAGGTGGCTGATCATTTGTAGTAAGTGGAAAACAGCAGGGCTACTGTGGTTACTTGTGTCGGCAGCGAGTGTTTCTTTTTTACTTGGCTTCATGAGCAGACAGATTGTGTCTGTTTCTGCTGTTTAATCCAACCAATGAGATTACTTCTGCCCCTAAGAACTGCTCACACACGCTTACACAAACATGTCTGTCTACCTTCCCACACACACTCTCTCTCTCTCTCTCATAAAGTGCACTCTGTATCACTCTGCAACCTTCCCAGACAACACCTGTGTGTGTGACTCATGTAAACATCCTGCAGACAAATACCATTAAGTAGATCTCTGCTGCCAGTCAGATCTCCCCGGTGAAGCAGGCATTGGATTAGCCTGTCCCATTCTGTGTTTTGTGATGAGTCAGCTGATATGATTAGGCACCTGCACTCATGACAACAGGAAATGGGTGCATGTGAACATTTTTGTACATAATACCACAGCCACAGCTCACGCTGACGTGCTTGTCAATCCTCAGCCCATTAGTGGTCATAAAACGTTTTCTTCACAGGTGTATGTGTACAGGAGTGCAAGCAGATTTATTATTATGTTAAGTATGACTATTTGTTTTTTTTCATTTTCTAATTTTATATTCTTGGTACAGATTGCATAAGTAAGAATAACTGAAAAACAAATGAATTCATCTTTAATTTATTGCACATCACTTTGTGTTTTCAACTATCTCAACAGCCGGAGAGGTAATTAAACTGTTTCCCCTGCTCTCTTTGT
This sequence comes from Cottoperca gobio, assembly GCF_900634415.1. Taxonomy (NCBI): domain Eukaryota; kingdom Metazoa; phylum Chordata; class Actinopteri; order Perciformes; family Bovichtidae; genus Cottoperca; species Cottoperca gobio. Next base: position 614,847 of record NC_041359.1, read on the forward strand.
GTGAGTCTGTTCTTCAGTCAAACCTCTGATTTGGTCTAAAGTGGCAGATAGATGCTGCCGTAGTCCTGGAGTAGATAAGGGTTAAAATTACGTTCCCATATAACAAATCTGCATTGTCAATAATTTTTCGAGAAAAACAGATTTCTTTCTGGATTACGTATATTTTTGACATATAACAAATAAGTTTCTAATCAAAGTCCACATAGGGAGGACGGGTGGATAAATTAGTCAAACCAACACGGGTCTTTCACCAAGCGTCCCGTGTTAAACCAAAGTCAATTGTGACTTTTTGAACTTCAAAAACGTAACAAACCAAAGTAATGGTGAATGGCAAATGGACTTGTATATATCCAGTGCCTTCCCAGTCTTCTGACCACTCGAAGAGCCTTTACAATACATGCCAACATTTACACATTTAAACACACTTACAGGACTGTCTCAGAAAATTAGAATATTGTGATAAAGTTCTTTATTTTCTGTAATGCAATTAAAAAAACAAAAATGTCATGCATTCTGGATTCATTACAAATCAACTGAAATATTGCAAGCCTTTTATTATTTTAATATTGCTGATTATGGTTTACAGCTTAAGAAAACTCAAAAATCCTATCTCAAAAAATTAGAATAGTTCCTCAGACCAAGTAAAAAAAAAAGATTTATAACAGCAAAACAAAATCAAACATTTGAAAATGTCCATTAATGCACTCAGTACTTGGTTGGGAATCCTTTTGCACGGATTACTGCATCAATGCGGCGTGGCATGGAGGCAATCAGCCTGTGGCATTGCTGAGGTGTTATGGATGCCCAGGATGCTTCAATAGCGGCCTTTAGCTCATTAGCATTGTTGGGTCTGGTGTCTTTCAGCTTCTTCTTCACAATACCCCACATATTCTCTATGGGGTTCAGGTCAGGGGAATTGGCAGGCCAATCGAGGACAGTAATGCCATGGTCAGTACACCAGTTACTGGTGGTTTTGGCACTGTGGGCAGGTGCCAGATCATGCTGGAAAATGAATTCCTCATCTCCATAGAGCTTTTCAGCAGACGGAAGCATGTAGTGCTCTAAAATCTCTTGGTACACAGCTGCATTTACTCTGGGCTTGATGAAACACAGTGGACCAACACCAGCAGCTGACATGGCTCCCCAAACCATCGCTGACTGTGGGAACTTCACACTGGATTTCAAGCAACTTGGATTTTGCTCCTCTCCAGCCTTTCTCCAGACTCTGGCGCCTTGACTTCCAAATGAAATACAAAACTTGCTTTCGTCTGAAAAGAGGACTTTGGACCACTCTGCAACTGTCCAGTGCTTCTTTTCCATAGCCCAAGTCAGACGCTTCTTCCGTTGTCTTGAGTTCAGAAGTGGCTTGACCATGGGAATACGGCTATTGTAGCCCGTCTGTGAACAGTGGCTTTTGATACCTGGACTCCAGCTTCAGTCCACTGTCTTTGAAGCTCCCCCAAATTCTGGAAGCGACTCTTCTTCACAATGCTGTTAAGGCTGCGGTAATCTCTCTTGGTTGTGCAGCGTTTCCTGCCACATTTCCCCCTTCCAACAGACTTTTTGTGGATGTGCTTTGAAACTGCACTCTGTGAACAGCTTGCTCTTTGAGACATTTCTTTTTGTGTCTTACCCTCCTGATGGAGGGTGTCAATGATGGTCCTCTGGACAGCAGTCAGATCAGCAGTCTTCCCCATACTTGTGATTTAGTTTACTGAACCAAGCTGAGTGTTTTTCAAGGCTCAGGAAACCCTTGCAGGTGTTTCGAGTTAATTAGACGATTCAAGTGATTCGTTGAACACCCTACTAGTATACTTTTTCATGATATTCTAATATTTAGAGATAGGATATTTGAGTTTTCTTAAGCTGTATGCCATAATCAGCAATATTAAAATAATAAAAGGCTTGCAATATTTCAGTTGATTTGTAATGAATCCAGAATGTATGACATTTTTGTTTTTTTAATTGCATTACAGAAAATAAAGAACTTTATCACAATATTCTAATTTTCTGAGACAGTCCTGTATACACTGATAGCAGGGCTGCCAAACTGCTCATCCTCTAATCCAGTGGTCTTCACAATGTTTTACGTGAGAGCCACATTGATAGGACAAAGTCAATAGGAGAGTCACTTTTACCGCAAAGTATGAAAAGCTACATCCAGTCATAAAAAGCACGTCTGCTTATTAATCTGTCATCCCACCCAGAACATACAATATGCAATGCAGCCAACCAATGCATTCAATAAAAGCAGGATTATCTTAATACTGGGATGATGTTGTCAAACTCTGCAAACAATATTTCTGCTGAAGCCAAAAAACAGTGTTTCACAATTTTTGAGTCTGAGAAGATTTTTTTGCCCGAGTCAAAATCCATGCGATCTCAAAAGATGCCTCAGATAATCGTTCAGCTGAATTAGTTGTCCTGTGTTTGAGCCTTTGATGTCCAGAAAGAGAAGAAGAATGGTCCTCTATTTTTATTTATTTTTACTAATTTCTCTTCCAGGTGCGTAAATTTCGTTGAATTTTGGATGCGTCGTCTAGAAATGCGGCTCCAAATGACTTCTCTTGAAACCAGAGCGGGTCTGTTTGCACATTAAGCACGAAGGGTTCGACTCGTGGAGGACAAATAAAAACTCCTCTGTCCACTTGTCTTGTATTTTCCTTTGCTCGTCTTGTATGGCTCGTACCTTTCTTTTTTTAACGGGAGCAGCTGTTGTCTGTCCACAAACCACATCTCCAGCATCTTCCTCTCGATTCCGCTGTGGTTTGATGCTCCAAAGACAAATCCTAATTTCCCTCGTTTGTCACACTTTGTTTCTGTCCAACTAGTGTGCAACTTTTTAATAAGAAATCGATCCATTTTATGTCTGTAGAAACACATGCTAACTAGCATGTAATGGTGAAACGAGTCGACCGGAGCCAAGCTAACGCGAGTATGAAGTGCCAGGTTGGTCGTAGTATCCTCCAATTAAAATGTTCAAATTTAGCGATATAAATTATTTTTTTAGCAAATGTCCATATTCATAAGCATGCTTATAACATATTTTTAATGAGCTTAAGTTAATTTATTTCTATACTAGCCCACCATGTATCTACCCGTCCAAGAGCACATTCGCCATTGTAGCGCTGATAGACCGCCAAAACTGGTAATTCCGCAGTGAGTCAGTGTTCCACTGAGCAAGTTTAAATATCTTGTTTCTGTCTATATTTGCATCTTTTATCAATTGTTATTATTATTATCTATTATTTGTAGGCTAATAAAGTAGACACTTTCAGTGTTTTAATGGGTTATGCTTGTTTTTAGTGTTGTTATGAAATATCTGTACTGACTCCATAATCATATCTATCAGCCCTTTATTTAGCCCACGGCCATGCGAGCCACCAATTAAAGCTTGGCGAGCCGTGCAATGAGTAACACTGCTCTAATCTAATGCTCATTCACACACACAGAGATGGCTGTGACTTTGGGAGCAATTTGGGGTTCAGTATCTTGGACATGCATACTGGAGGAGCTGGGGATCCAACAGCTGATCTTTCCATTAGTGGACGAACCGCTCTACAAAATATACCATAATATTTTATTGATCTTAACCATGCAGTTTAGTTTAGTTTTTTTAATTGTTTGTTTGAATTGACAATGTTAAACACGTGTTTTAAACTGCGACAATTATACGGGTTTCATTAAGTTTCCCGCAGATCGTAATTGCTGTATGGAAATGTCATTTTGTAGGTGACGGAGTTGTTACTACGAGTGTTACCGCACACATTTCTCTTTTGATTCATCTTAAATATAAAAGTAACAGATGACCAGAAATAATTCTGATTTGAGGAGCTTTGTTTATCTGTTGCTCAGCTAACACAAACCATATATGAAGACAAAAAAAGGTATTTATCTATCATCTAGCTCTTGCTTCTGTTTGAAACATAATTTAGATCAATTTAAAACACTGCCATGCATGACAAATCCATTCATCACATTTTAATACCCTTAAATTGTGTCACAACAAGTCGATGGTGGACCCAAGTGCAGCACACAGGAAACCAAGGATAATTGGTAATGACTTTTATTGGTAGTCAGGAGCAGGTTGTAGCCAAACCAATAGGTAGCAGGCAAGGGGCAAGTCGGGGCGGGCAGAGGGTCAGGAAACAGGCAAGGCAGGTTGAAGGAATCTGGTCCGGGTCAGGAAACAGGCAAAGCAGGCAGGTCAGGGGCAGGCAGGGTCGGCAATGAGAGATCTGTTCAGGGAAGCGCGCTGGACAGACTTGCATGATGCGGAGTACAATCTGGCAGTGAAGTGGAGGCCAGAGGAGGCTTAAATACCAACTAGTCTTAATTGTTTGCAGCAGGGAGAGTCAGGTGAGCTGCAGAGGAGGCTAGCAGGTGAGTGACACACTACTAGGCGAGCAAGCCTTAAAGCAGGGGTCGGGAACGTATTCCATACATGGCTCTTTCGATGACGCAATATGGTTTGCAGACCATTTTGAGCTGACATTTTTAGTAATCAAGTGGTTTACAATCAAGGTGTTCCCATTTCACTCCGAGCTGCAGTGGCGTCCGGAAAAAACGCACTCTGTCCGCACCTTCCATCGGCTCAGTCAAGCTCAGCTGCACACTGGGTTGGCGGGTCAGAGAAAGGCACTTCCTTACTTTAGCTCGGCACGCTAACAACACGCTTCAAGATGTCTCTCTTCAAGCCAAAGAAACCTAGAGTTGATTCTGAAAATCGTCACTTCCGGAGCGAATGGACGGACAAATATTTATTTACTTTGCCAACAAGTAAAAATCTGGTGTGTTCATCGTGCAACGAATGTATTTCCGTGATGAAGCGGCACTACAAGTCAAGTCACGGCTCGTTTTCTGCCAGATGTCCCGTGGGCTCAGGAACGGAGAAGGAAAGTACAGGGACCGTTAGCATCATTTAACGTAGTCAAGTGGCTTTTGGTCGCTTTTGCACAGAACAAGAGAGCCACGATAGCAGCCCTGCTTTGTTTTAGTTCTCTCCTCTCCTCCGCTGTGTCTGACTGACTGAGCCCCGCGAAGCAGAGGAGAGAATGTGAACGCGCAAAGTAACTCAGTAAACACGGAAACGTGCACATAAACAAGATACATATAATTTAATAAAAGAGCACCTGTTCAATGTGAAAACTGAGTTCTGAATATAAAAAAACCCCAAAAGTGTAATTTCTCTCACTGACTCAAACAGGCTCAACATGACAAGTCTGATATGTTTGTAGTTCTATAGGAATACATCACCTGATGTGATGCATTCTTAGTGTAAATGCAAAGACACATCTGCTTTATGATTCAAACAAGCCTACTTACTGTTATATTGTAAAAATGTATCCAACGTATGTATGTTATTGTGAGTCTGATGCTACTGTTTTACTATGTTCTATTTGCATTTAGTATTTCATTTTATGGATATGGACTTGTTTTCAAAGCACCTTATGTATGCTTGTAAGTGTTGAGGATATTATAAACAGGGCTACTTACTGGTAATGTGGTGAATACTGTTTTATAATATTTATCTTTTTTTTCTACATTAGTGGACATGAACCTGTTGGGAAACAAACTCATGTCTCCTTGATTTTAAAGATGCAACATTTTGCACTTTTGTGTCAAGCCTTGTAGCCATAGCTTTCCTACCTTTGTGTTTGAACTGGTTGCTTTCTGCTATGAATTATGGTGATACAATTAAAGTGGGAAAAGGGGATGCACGTGACTAGTTCATTTCATGTATTAGTAACTATTAACACTACTGTAAGTAAGTTATTTGTAGTGATTCATTGACAAAGTATTGTGTGGCCCACAAACCCCGAGTGATTTTCCTATTCGTCCCACTTGCTAATGAAGTTGAATAGCACTGCTCTAACTCTTGACTCAAGAAATCAAAAGCAGGAATCTGTCTAAATTAAATGTATTTATGTGCACATTTTTCGATATCAGTTTTGTTTATGGCCAAACACATTTTGTTCCATCCAACCATATGAGCCACAATCCTTTGTACCTGTTCTATTCTTTGTTGCTATCCATTTTCCGAGTTTGAGACCCAGGACTGTCATGGATGGAAACTTATATACAGTAAATGTTTTATGTCATGTTGTGACCACCAAATACAGAAATAGTCATGACACATGTTGGACGTGGATTTATAATTTAATCATGTCCGCCTTAAACAAGTCTTGTCCTTTGTTTCTTTTATTTTTGAACATTCAGTAAAAACTTTCCCAACTTCCAGGTGGAAAAGTCCCAAATGGAAAGTTATGTTACAAAAGCAGTGGAGACTTTGCCTGAGTTCTCGGCTCCCCCAGCCTACAACCAGACATCAATAGGGGTGGACGCTCGGGTCTTCTGTCACAGACAATCCAGATGTGACATTTTGTATTGTTCACTTCACATGCAGCTCATTTCATAAAGGAGTCAGACACAATTTCCTAATGTGCCTAACATTGCCAACATGTCAGTTATAATATATGTTTCTAAGTTCTTTTAAGATTGTGTATGTTTAAGAACGTGCAGTAATGTGAGTTTTTCTAGGGAAGGCTTTTGGTATAGACACACGTTGTCATGATAGACATTGTTTCTCTAGCGGAAAACAAGAGGGCGCTGCATCTGTGTTTGTACCATAGTGCTTTTCTCTGGCAACAAACAGTCACACTTTAATCAAACCTTCAAAAGCAACACACTTACCAAGAGTTATTAAAAGTTGAAAAGATAATGGAAAAGCTCAAGAAAGCTCATCTTGATTAAATTTGATCCAGGACAGAGTCAGGCATGTTCCCAGGACGGTCCTCAGTGAATAACAAGAACAACCATAAAGATTACCGATTTGTTTTATTCACATTTCATTTATCATCATTACTCCAACATTTCTGATGTCATTACAACCACTTGTGGGAAAAGCGGGCACTCGAGAATTTTTTTAAACCGTAAACTGGTTTAACAACATAACTCGTGAGGATTTAACAGAAGAAAAAGCACAATTCACCCGTGTGTGTGTGGTGTCCACTTTATATCTGGTAAGAGCTCATGCTAAAGCTATGTTTTCAATGTTTACGTTAAACATTTGTGCTTGATATACCCGAACACTGTAAGACCTTACTTCTCCATATCGCTGACTGGTAAATTAGGCACTTTCTTTACATTTGTTTGGCTTATTCTTGAGACTACTTCACTTGCGAAAAGCAAAGCACCAATGTGTATCTCAAGCTCTTTGAGAGTGATTTACACGGGCATGGACGAGCACCCTGTCATCTTTCAGTGGTTTGGTAAGAAGACTACCAACCCAGCCAGAAACGAAGACATTATAAGCATCTAAGCTCTTGTATGCCTTCATTTGTGCGTTGGTTGCCCACGACATTTGTAGCACAAGGTAGTTCACAATATCCGGATATTCAATTGGCTGTAATGAATCTAAATCCTCAATATAATCCGACGGCTTTAGCGTGTACGGGTCACGGCTGCAAATTTTGACTTTTCCTCTGAATCTTGCCTTTGCAGAGGACTCCAGAGAGTCACAATACTGAGAAGAAATCGGAGTTGTATTGCTGTTGTTGTTCGCTTTAGACGCCATTGTTGATTTGTTATCCAACCAACATGGAGTCGCACGCATAGGTCACACAGTTTTGTCACGTGTTTGCACACTACCTATACTGTAGTTCACTCGGCATGGAGACATCAATATACACACAGCATGCATAGTGTAGTTTCAATAGATAGTTTATCCTTGTGTCCTTGATTGGTATTGATACTATGATATCGATCGATAGATTGTAAGCATTGCCTGACAGCACGGTGTAATGCAATAAGCATGGTATGCTGACAGATATTGGCTGCAGCTGGTCGTTTCAGTGTCTCCTGATATGAACTCAGTGTGGATGTAAAAGGAGCTTATGATCAAAGTAAGGCCGTGGTACACCAAGCCGATATCGGCCGTCGGTTAATATCTAGCTGTCAGTGAGCGTCTGTCAGCCTTGTTTTTGCAGTAGCCTATGTCCCGCGCTGTCGGCATTTTTCGTCCGCGCCCTATTCAGCGTGTTGAATCGGCGGCCAAAACTGTCGGCAAAAGAAACCACTGTTCACGACTTCAGCTTCAGCGGATCAGTGCACGAGAAGAGAAACGGAAGTGAGATCAGCAAACAAATAACTTAAGTCAAGAGGGCACACACAGCCCTTTTTCTCTTATCTGAATACAAATGTTTTACAGCATCATGGCCATCTGGAATGACGCAATTGAAGACCAACTGATCAGCACGATGAAATGGAACGAAAACACTATTTCTTGTTTGTATAAACGTAGTCTAAGGTCTTCCGGTTGCCTCGTGTGAATGACGAATACAGACTTCCTCTGCCTGCTGGCGTGGAGACTTGTTGCAACTCACGCAGGCGCAGTACTGCGTGCATGATGGCTGCAGTCGTTGTGGTGTGTTCAAGTGCGACTTTTTGGGCAAGAGAAAGAGGTCATTTAAATATGCTTAAATAAAGCCGGATGCGCATCCGAATATTTAAAACATTAAATCAAGGAAGCGATGTCTTTCTTTTGTCAGATTGAAACTGAATAATGGGTGGCACATTTCTGTGGAAACTGTCAATAGGCCCAGATGGTCGACTTACAACAAACCACCAGCTCTAACTGTCACTCTCAACATCGTTCCTGTGCAGGTGGTCCGCTGGTTGGGGAATTAATTGGAGGATGGTTGATTAGCATACAGTATAATTCTATATACAACACCTTATCATACACCTTTATAGTACATATAGGTATTTTACGAAAATATAATTTATAGCCTTGAAAAACATTTCATATAAGACTTAGTTACAGTTTAATACAAGTTCCTTTACCTCCAACAATCTCACAGCAAAGTGAAGTAATTCACTCAGATGCTTTCAAGAATTCCTGCTTAAACTAACTCCATTCATAAGGATTCATAATATACTGGTTGTTCCCGTGACTGTGACGAATGAAGTCCCTGTGGAGAAGACATGGCTGTGAGATCACTTTGTCTGGGGATACTTTAACAGTAAGGGTTGAGGTGGTGGCCTTCATCATACGGCATGGACACGTGTGAGCTTCACCAAAGTCTTTCATGCTAGTCACAAGTGGGCCATGTAAATCATCCTCAGGATGAAAACACATGTGGAAAAACAGACTCAGACAGAGAGAGCTGGTAACCCTTTTAGTTTTTGTGCAAGCAGCTTCAACATCATTCCTCCATCAGTCTGATGGCAAGGCACCAAATAAGGGGGTGCCTTATTTAAAGACAACATATGTCCACCTTTTCAGGTTGTGAGCATGTCACTTTACTGTATGTTCATCTCAGCATTGGCCCCCTGTGCAGAGGTGCTGTCCTCTTGTCTGTTTCAGGCGTTGCTCGGGGTGACCTCCTCTGCCTGCTTTGAAGAAATACACAGAGACACTTAAAGCCACATGTGACCAGGTGCAGCTTATCGACTCATAGTTAAAAGACCATCATGAACCTTTTTCCTCAAATACATTTTTTTACCATTTTATCATCATCACTTAGGCCACGTTTGTGGCCAAGTGTTTAAATTTAGTTTAACTAATTAGAATTTGTTTCTCAGTTTTAACACATGAAAGTTAAATGAAGGTTCAGATTCTTTCGAGTCTGTCAAAATACACGACTGATGACTGTCCCCATCTTTTAGGAGGTAGAGAGGGTTGCCCACTAATAGGAAGATCTGCGGTTTGATCCCTGTCTCTTTCAGTCCTTTGCCATTGGTGTGTGAGTGTGTGTGTAAATGGGTACATATTATTTGTTGACATGTAGTGTAAAGGCGCTTTGAGTGGTCAGAAGACTAGAAAGGCGTTTTATAAATGCAAGTCTATATACCATTAGAGTTGGGTGAGTCGGGGAACACGGTCCTTTAACTGGTAATGCAGGATAAGCATTGTTCTTAAGGTTACCAGCAGGTTAAGTTGCATGATTTAGAGCTGATTAAATGTTTGATTTGATTTTGATGGAGACCTGTAGGCCGTTTTGTGTGTTATCAATGGATATGGTAAAGCATGTTTTCACAAGACATCTTCACTGTCTTCAGAGTCCTTTAAAAGAACATGCTTGTGTCATTTGTTACCTGTCCATACAGAAGCTGCTGCAGTCAGAGTCAGTGTGCTGTGTGCAGACACAGCGCTGGGCGGCCGCCGCCCTGCTCCCCTGCTCAGTCCCAGCAGAGCGCCGCACCCGCAGGGATCCCTGGTAATTGGACATACCATATGGTACAGTGTGCCTAAAGAAAAGAAAATAACTCCTGTACTTTACACTGACATTACAAGGCAGAGGTCTACTTTCTTACAAGGCTTATAATGTTCATGTTTCACAGTGCGTCAGAGAAACAGATTCAGCCCGTGGCAGTGTTATACTGGACAGCACTATACTGAGAGGTGTTTCTAATATTTTGTCCTTCACCATTTGGATGTGGACAGAATATAAGAAACACCTTTCAGAATACTGCGGTCCAGTACCTCACCACCACAAACGGCAACCCGGCACCAGATGACCTCATTTAACCACTCTAAAAACAGTGTCTACAACACTAATAATGAGCTTTGCAAAGACATGATTTATTATAGAACTGTCATTACATTAGTAGAATTTAAGTTATCAAATCAAAAGAAACATTTTAAACGTTCAATGTGTAATTCCGAACCACCTGCTCCACAGAAATAGGGTACAATCTCTAATGTTTATATTTTAGTTGCAGTAGTTTGCCATATTATTGTATTCTAATTTATTCTTTATATCGTGTATTGCATTTACTCCTGTGTAATGCCTGTCAGTCAGTCAGCAGGGCAAGAATACCAGCAGCCTGCAGTTCCCCGGTGCTGTGGCTGAACTCCAGCTAACTGCTAACTGAAGCTACGCTGTTTCCCGGGGCTGCAGACAGATATACACACAGAGAAACAGCCTCCTGGCAGCTGGGAGGACAAAGAGAGGTGGTGCAGGGGGTTTTCTCCTTTCTGCCACTTTGAATGTAATCGAATAAACAAACTATAAAACAGACACGGAACATGTCTGTAATATTTACAAGAGAATCAGCAGCTGTACTTCTCCCTGTACTGAGGCAGACTGCAGCTTCAGTGACTCACTATCACCTCTAGAGGATAAAGTGGTATTACAGGCTGGACGGAGCGCAGCTAGCTGTTAGCATACTAACTTCAGTAGATATCTCTGTAACACAACACAGATTAAAGACGTCTTTGACATAACGTCAACACTGTTACCTCTTCACACTCTGTTCATAATGTTAGTTCACTGTTTTAAAGTTTGAAGTTTAAATTCTGCCATATCTTACACATTGAACCTTTAAAGGTTGAACTTATAATTCATGTTTTATGATGGCATTAAAGTGAAGGTTGGGCTGTCTCTTCTACAGCCTAAATGACATTTAAACAAAAACACTGCTGCACAAAAGACTTCCACAATTTCACTCTGATGTTGGTTTTATGATGTTTTTATTATATGCAAAAAAAGCTAATTGTGATCCTAAAGTGGCTTCTAAGTGTATGTGAACATTATTTATGTATTGAAGCCTCACAATAAACTATTATTACTAGTACAATTATTGTATTACTGTAAATGAGAAGATGAGACATGGCAAGACATTTTCTGACCATGCATGTCTCCAGAGTGCAAACCTGAAACCACCTTACAGGATATGAACCTTTTCAATTCCTCCTCTACTAACCAAAGCATCAATCACATCTAAAGTCAGCTGCTGGCGAACTCCATGTCTGAAGGACTGTCTGCATCTGACCCTTCTGTTTGATCTTTACCTTTCACCTTGAGGTGGATGTTAACACCACGTATTGGCCTAAGAAGAATGTGAAGATAATGAAATGTCATTCTGAGAACTTGCGTAGTTTTTAAGATTTGCATTGTGCAGTTTTTCCTCAAGCAATAAGGAAAATAGATAGAAGCACCATTAGTAACACAATCTAAATCCATCAGTGCAGTACACCCTGCATGGTTTACATGTTACAGATGAGTCTGTCGCTGACTACTGAAACCTTTTGACATGCTGTTCTAACAGCGAGCACTACACTGCGCAGGCCCCTCCGTCCTCCATGCTAACAAGTACATTTCCAAAAACGTGAAGTGGAAAAATTTACTAATTTCAATGCTAAGTCTAAGCAGGAGCTATCAACGTTCTGTGAGACATTAGCAAACAATATCTGCAACACATTGGACACAAAGCGACAGCAACTTGATTCACTCCACATGGTATAACCCTCGGGCACTATAGGAATAAATCTAGAAGGTTGCACACAGCCAATTTACAGCTTCATCTGCAATGTGTTACTGTCGGAAAACACAACGTCTTTGATCTCATCAGGGTTTGCTGTTGGTCTGACTGTATAATGCATACACATTTTCAAAGAGTGAATCGGCACAAAAGCATGTTTTTAAATGGCTTATAAAAGTTTGTGCATGACCCTGCATATTTTCAAGGTGTTTCTAAAGTCCTGCATTAACAACTATTTCCACACTGCACTGCTGGCTGGAGAAATATATATATATATATATATATATATATATATATATATATATATATATATATAGTATTCCTTTAACACAAAGTTTCTCTGTAACTCACATATGTGTGCCTCCTGTCGTATACGAGTGTGAATGTGAGGATAACTTTCCAGTTTTACGATGTTCTAATAATAAGATACTGAAGCTTAAAGTGTGTGATACAGACATGACACATGAGTAATACAGTAAAGAATGAACAGCACATGATGCTATGATGCTTTTATAGTGACGTGACAGTACTATTGAAGACAAAACAAGTGAGCATGACTTACTCTGGTGTGTTGATCCAGATGATGTCCAGGTGGCAGTAATACACACACTCTTTGTCCTTGTAAGTGTAACACGTGCATCTCTTGGAACGCCTCGTGGGGACCCGCGGGTCACAAGCAGAGCAGGGCTTCACTTCACCGGCAAGGTGGTCCCCAGCGCCGGGCAGGAGCGGGCTCAGCTTCCCTTCCACCTCCTCCCTCTGGCTCACATCTTTGTTCCACGATGAGCCTGCAGGATCACAGACTTTCTTTCATATCTTTGACCTGAAAAAGCATTACTAAATGTCGGATTTTTCTGTTTTCGTATAAATTAAGATTATTAGTGGTAGTCTAATCTCAGTGACTGTCATATCAACACTGGCTGTAATTTCTGCTGATCTGATTGGTCGACAAGTCAACTAGAAATTAGTTATCTGATTATGGATTAATTAATATCATGCCAACAGTAAAGATATCAAACAGGTCTGTGAGGATTCTACTCTGTTACACATCAGTGTAAATGACTTCTCTGTTGTCATACATCCCTCTCAGCTTGCATGAGTATCTTTACATGAACAACAATTTCACTCTTATGTTGGTTTTATGATGTTTTTGTAATGTGCAAAAATCCTAAAGTGGCTAATAAGTGCATGTGAAAATGATGTATTTATTGAAGCCTCACAATAAACTAGTCTAACACTACAAGGCTACTCACCGTTTGCCAAGGATGCTGTCACCACGATAAGAATCAAAACTCCGACGCATGACACATTAGCCATCACACATGAAACATCAGAAATTAAAATAACAAATGTAAGAATAAAATTAATTTAAAGATGTACAAAGAGGAGGGTAAAAAGCGTTTCTCTTAGTCCTGATGAGCTGCTGCTGCTCCGCGTGTGCCTCCCTCAGACACACTGTGCTTTATTAAGAGCTGACAGCTCAGCGACGAGTCACCTGTAGTATCACACAAGCTTCCTGCTGCACCTTTCAAAATAAAAGCTTTCCGGTCAAACGCCAATGAGTAGTTTAATACACCTGGATGAGCTGAGATTTACAACCGAGAATGAATGTAATTTGCGAAGGAAAGAGTTGTGCCTGTCATATTAAATTCAAATCAAATTTATTTATATAGCCCAATTTCAGAAATTACACATTTGGGAGCTGCTCTAGTTGGGTTATAAGGTAGGCCTACTATGAGATCTTGAAAATAAGCTGGTGCTAAGGGTTAGCCAGTGGAGCCAGGAGCCAGTGCAGAGCAGCTAATACAGGAGTAATATGATCCCATTTCCTTGTTCTAGTCAATACACTTGCTGCTGCATTTTGGATCAACTGAAGAGTCTTAAGCAACTTTTTGGGACAACCTGATAACAATGAGTTGCAGTAATCCAGCCTTGAAGTAACAAATGCATGGACTAGTTTTTCTGCATCATTTTGAGACAGGATGTATCTTATTTCTGCAATGTTCCGTAGATGAAAGAAGGCAGTCCTTGAGATTTGTTTTATGTGGGAGTTAAAACACAGATCCTGATCAAAGATGACGCCAAAATTCCTTACAGTGTTGCTGGAGGCCAAGTTAATGCCATCCAGAGCTTCTATGTCATTAGAAAAAGCGTTTCAAAGGCGTTTGGGGCCAAGTATAATAACTTCAGTTTTGTCTTTAATATCAACAAGTCATCCAAGTTTTTATGTCCTTAAGGCATGCTTAAAGTTTAGCTAAGTTATTGGTATCATTTGGTTTAATTGATAGATATAATTGGGTATCATCCGCATAACAATGAAAGTTTATAGAGTGGTTCCTGATAATATTGCCCAAAGGAAGCATATATAAGGTGAATAGAACAAGTCAATTGGAAGGTCTGTGATTTGATACTTGACGGGCATCCTAACCCACATGTTGATTTGTCCTTGGGCAGAATGCTGAACCCCAAATTTATTCTGCTGCCAACGGTGTGTAAATGTGTGTGTGAATGTATATACATCCTGATGAGCAGATGGCATGTAGCCTCGGCCACCAGCGTATTTGAATGATGACTTGTTGTTAAAGCACTTTGAGTGGTCGCAAAATGCATCTAGTATGTACTATATTAACCCTCCTTGATCAAGACTTTTCAGCTTCTTTAAAGGACTGGTAGCCAGATAATAGAGACAGGTTGATCATATTTAACAACAAGGTTTTAATTAAGTGTACAACTTTCTTACAGTACACAGAGAATCTCTCTGGAAATCTAGTCAAATGCTTTTCTTACCAATAAGATTGTTCCTCATCACACATCCCGTTTGTTCCTTATCTATAATTTCTTCTAATATATCATTACATCTATTCATAATTATATTTGCAAATATTTTATAGTCAGTATTTATAATGGTAAGATGTCTATCATTTAAATGTAATGTCTGTATTAGATTCATCACCTTTTTTATACAAAAACAAAGATTATAAATGGGAGTGAGCAAGCGTATGACTTCCTCTAAATACAAGTGATAAAATGCCAAAATTCACTGTGTCTTTTATTATCTCACCAGTAAGTGGAGTAAAACTTGATGTGCTGTATGAGGGGACAGTCCTTAACAAAGTGTTTACAGTTCAGGTGTTAATACCTGTTGTCTTACATGCGGTGGCACATAACTCTTGACTAATTTCTCTTTTCCTGCTCACATGTTTCCACTCTCCCTGGACAGCCCAGCTGCACTCCTCCCCTGCAGCGGTCTGAGTGGCTTTGTTGCTTCATGCTTTTGCTTTTGAGCCTCTGCACTGTGTATCCTGGAACCTGCATGCACCTTTATCCTGTTTACCTGGGGAGTCAGTAACTTCAGTTTGGACTCTTTACCCATGTAAACCTATGTATGTACTCCTTTTCAATAAGTCCCTGCCCTGTTGTCTGCGTTTGGGTTCTCCTTCCTTTGTTACTGTAACAGTTTGGGCGGGAAGTGTTGAATGCCCTTCATCATCTTTTTCTATCTTGTTAGTCAAAATGTGTTTGAATCTTCAGAAAAGGTCAGAAGGGTTAGTCTGAAACAGACTGAACCTAAAAGCGGCCTGCAAAGGAGAAAGAGAGTGACTAAGTCATAAATAGGAGGAGTGAGTTTTTGATTTACATGTAACACCAGCAGTATGGTTTATCACAGCTGTCAAAAGCCTGCTGAGTTGCCAAAGAATGTGAAGCACCTACCGCACACACAGACGACACTGGCCCGGAGACAAGAAGCTCATCTGACATAGATGTTGACCAAGTTCGGCATCTTCCTGTATGAAGCAAGGGCACGGGTTTCATTTTTTATTTCCACCGCAACAAAAATCTAAGTAAGATGAAATAAATCAAGGCAACATGCTTGTTTTTTCTGACAAGATATGCCGGTTACTCTGTTTCAAGCTTTTGTTCTCTTAATAATATATTATTACTGAGATGTATCAATGGTTCTGACCGACTTAATGCTTGAAACTAGAATGAGCAGAATTACAAAGCTGTTTGATCAACACTGACAAATACAAAACTGCTTTATCTAAGCCAGAATGTCTTATTTCAAGCATCTTATCCTTTTCATCTGTTCACATATTAAGAAAGGATAATGACTAAATGGAATTTTGGTCATAATCAAAATGACAGTAAAGTTGCAGGCTGTAAAATCAAAGTAAAGAGCTGAATGATACTATGAAGCTCCATTACGAGTGACACCTTAACATTACACTTTCATGTGATTCATTGTTTATATACAAATATTGATTAGTGCAGCTTTAAATATCAAGTTTTCAGTTTAAAGCTATTATTATAACAGCAATGTATGAATAACAATGTGGAAACAGTGTGAAAGGGAAGAACTATTAGCTCAATGTGCAGCTCCCCTCGGCTTTACTGTTCTGGTTCACTCTCATCGTCCCATAGCGTCGTGTTCCACCACAGCAGGCAGCTGTTTTCAGAGAACAATAAAAAGCCACTGAACACTACCTGCTCTGTGCACGCCATGGATGTATGAAGAGAACTGGATACAGCGAAAAATGTTGGACTGCCGAATATAAAATGACCCAGATCTTCTGCATCATTGGGCCAATAGAGCAGCGCACTAGAGTTTCCTTTAACCTCGCCTCCCAGCCGCTCCGTCAGGATCACTCATATTGAATGGCAGTTCATTATGACGAGGAAACATTCTCTGGATTCAACAATTCGTGGATTTTACCACTTTTAGGACCTGATGATTTAAGTAAGGGTTATAAAAGTGTTCGTACTGGGAAGTCTCACGTCTATTTCCCAATGTGAGTCAATGGGAAAGTCTTTCTGGGCACAATGGCATTGTGGGTCCCTGAAGTTGCACGGTTTGGCCACTACAACAACTCTTCCTGGGGGCTTGGTATAGACACATTTAGCAAATAGCTGGTGAACTCCCTCAGGAGTTAGTAGAGACTAAAGCAGAGCTAAAAGAGAGAATATTGGATTTACATTCATCAGCTGGCCAGAAATACAACTGAACAATAATGTAGCACTGTTACTGTAGCACTGCTGGAGGTGTCCATAAGCAACTGTTGGCTAACATCTGTCCCACGGCCCACAAGCTGCCCTCTGGCAAGAGGTTCTGCAGCATAAGGAGCAGAACAACCAGATTCTGCAACAGTTTCTTTCCCCAAACCGTCAGACTGTTGAACCAAAACTTTTTCTCCTGAGCAATGTGATGTGAACTCCACTCTAAGAACTCTTAAATATATATATTTTATTTATATAAAGTACATTTATATTTTAAGTACACATTTTATTTTATATTCATGCATCAGCACCACAACACTTTTAAATATTTATGACCTCTTACTCAGTCACTTTTACAGTAAGCCAGGACAACGAAATTTCATTTGAATTGTACTTTGTATAATCTCTAAATGACAATAAAGTTTTTTGATTGATTGATTTTGACATCTGTTATTGCAGGTTTAAAGAATAGGTCAAGAGGAGTCAATGACAGTTTGACACACATTTCTGTCTGTACCTAAAGGGTACAATTGGCCTTATAGGCAGAAGTCCTAGTAGCTGAGACACCACTAAGTATGAGAGGAAAATATGTCTTTTGGGTTATTTGGGTAAAACATGTTGAACTAGCCTTCTCCTTTTGTACCCTCTCTCTGACTAAGGATAACTAAAGTCTCCTCCATTCAAGTCAACTGACACAACTCTAAGCTAAGTATGTCAGTGAGTATCTCTGCCCCGCACATGTAATTGAGCCCCCTACTTATTCTCTCAAGATTTGACTTCACATTCACATCTGCAGCTCTGTGAGCATACTCTGAGGTTTCTGCACTCAGACAATAACTTACAGTCATCACTCCAGTTCTGCAGATTGGGATGACATGAAAGCTATTAAACAATTCAGTCTCTCAGCAGGAAGGAAACACACACACACACACGAAGAACCAATGCAGACAAATTCAAGTGGTCTCCAGAAAAGTGACAGGTGTTGATGTGTTCATTATACATCTCTTAAGTATGCATCGCTGCTTTCTGGCACACAGACTGGTGACTGGCCTTCAAACTGAATATGTCACTACAGCTAAAACAACACTTTGGCCTTTGATACATCTCCATTCTACACTGCCAACCCACTATAATTAGAGTTTATGGATATGTTTTTACTGCTTGTGTGTGAATAATTAGCTCTTGTGTAGTGGAGGTAAACTTTGTGTAATCAATCATAAGTTTGCAGTTTCACAGGTGGAAGACAAATGCTGTGTGTCAGTGAGTCATTTTCTTTACATAGCACCGTTGCGTGTCTTGTTGGGTATAATTTAACATTTGGGACGATCAGCAGGTTCCCATCCTTTGACTCATACATTCATCACTCATAGCTGGATCCAGGTCTGAGAGCAGAGACACGCAACCCAAGTGTGAGGAGAGAGTGAAAGAAACACGCACACACACACACACACACAATGTGACTGTAGTTTCTCTCTCCCGTTACCTGAGGCTACCCGTGTCTTCTCATGCTCGTCAGCATTTCACACCAAGTAATTACACGCAACACACTTATTTACAGTTAATTCCCAGAGAGAGCAGCCTGCTTGTTTATCACTCACTTTGTGATTAAGCATGTTCGGTATGTGTCAGTCAGAGTAAAAACTACACACAAAAGAAAAGCTCAGACTCAAGGAGAGTTGTGAGAGTGACAACAAATATATCAGAAATCCTTTATACAAAATCTCCCAAAGTCATAAATATATTAAATACATTTATTCAGAGACGAGAAGGTAAATAAAGTTAAATGCAAAAAAAACCTCAAACAATATAAAAACATACATTTCACATTATGGACTGAAAAGCACATTGGACATCTGCAAAGTTTAAACTCCAAAGAGCCAATTGTGGTGTGTGTTAGAAAGCAGAGCTGCATTAGTGTCAGGGTGTGTGAACACTGAGGACCATGCACTGTACTGCCACCTGGTGGCCTGAGGTCCTCCTGTCCTGTCCTCACTAAAAATGTGTCCAATGGCACAATAGATTCAACAAACAGAGAAGAAAGAGCAAATCAAAGCATACTTGTGATGACTCTTTGTATTGCATGTGTTTGAACATGTGACTTTGTGTGTGTGTGTCAAACTACTTTTGCTGCCATCTTGACCAGGACTCTTGTATCTGAATGAGAACTTCCTGAAAATGGCTAAATACACTTTGTCTTAACTTTGCTTTTATAGATTTTAGACCTAGAATAAGAATTTTGATAAGAATAAAACAAAAAAATAAAAGGCAGATGAAGATGTCAATCATCCAGGAGGCTAATCTGTCACGAGATGGTCCAGAGGTCAGCAGCTACAGTCCCTTCTGCACAGCTGAGCGTTGCAGACGAGGCTCTTCAGCATCCTGTCATGTTCTCTTTGTCCTTATGTCCCCAGAAATATTCAGCAGTTAGCAGATGTGATGTCATCTTTTGAAAAGGCTGTTAATAGCTTTGATTTCATCAGTGGACAGAGGAGAAAGACTGTAGCCTCTCAGCTCAGGTTTCCCTGCAAACAAACAAAAAGACACAGCATGCTCACACTGCTGGGAAGACATTCAGTGTACCAACAGAGCAGCTATGACTTCAGCCACCATCAAGTTCTAACGAGCCATCGTTCACAAAAAAGTAGCAACTGACAGGTTCCCCTTGCAATGGATTTGATTGTGCCGCGGGTCTTTTTTTAAAATAACATGAAGGATTTCCCATTTCAACTGGTTTACCAGAGGAATCATTATTGAGCAGTCCCTGAAGCAGACATTCATAGTTCAAGGACACATCAGCATCCATGGGAGATGGAACATAAGTTAATGGAGACATTCTTCCACTATGCAGTGACTGCAGAAATATTTCAGACATGATGATAAGTGTTCTCTCAGATTCAGAACTGTTCAAGTGGATGAATCTGCACCAGTATCAGAAGAAGCCTACATCTTGTGACATAGCACACAATATATTGTGGTCCAATACAACACCACCAACATCTACAACCAGAGTTGAATCTGAAACTGAAGCAGTCACACAGGAAGCACGTACTGCAGAGGCAGTGGGGCAGCACTGGATTGTATGTACAGGCGTTTATCGTGTTTACTGTGTCCACGGTCAAATGTGACGCGAGCCTAATCATAAATGGCACGTTATAGCTTTGCACCCCAATATTGAACTGAACTCAAAATAGTTTGACATTTTGGGAAATACGGGCCTGGGAGTACGCCCATCCGGTCTACATGCGTTTTGTGCATCTGGAGAAGGCGTATGACCCGGTCCCCCGGGTGATACTGTGGGAGGCGCTGCGGGAGTATGGGGTGAGGGGGTCACTTTTGAGGGCCATCCGATCCCTGTACGCCCAAAGCGAGAGTTGTGTCCGTATACTCGGCAGTAAGTCGGACTCGTTTCCAGTGAATGTTGGCCTCCGCCAGGGCTGCGCTTTATCACTAATCCTGTTCGTGATTTTCATGGATAGGATATCGAGGCGTAGTCGTGGAGGAGAGGGGTTACAGTTCGGTGACCTGAGGATGTCATCGCTGCTCTTTGCAGATGATGTGGTCCTTATGGCATCATCAGTCTGTGACCTTCAACAGTCACTGGATCGGTTCGCAGCCGAGTGTGCAGCGGTTGGGATGAGGATCAGCACCTCCAAATCTGAGGCCATGGCTCTCAGCAGGAAACCAGTGGATTGCCTACTCTGGGTAGGGAATGAGCCCTTACCCCAAGTGAAGGAGTTCAAGTACCTCAGGGTCTTGTTCGCGAGTGAGGGGACGATGGAGCGAGAGATTGGCCGGAGAATCGGAGCAGCGGGGGCGGTATTACAGTCACTTTACCGCACCGTTGTGACGAAAAGAGAGCTGAGCAAGAAGGCAAAGCTCTCAATATACCGGTTGATCTTCGTTTCTACCCTCACCTATGGTCATGAAGGCTGGGTCATGACCGAAAGAACGAGATCACGGGTACAAGCGGCCGAAATGGGTTTTCTCAGACGGGTGGCTGGCGTCTCCCTTAGAGATAGGGTGAGAAGCTCAGCCATCCGTGAGAGACTCGGAGTAGAGCCGCTGCTCCTTTACGTTGAAAGGAGCCAGTTGAGGTGGTTCGGGCATCTAGTAAGGATGCCACCTGGGCGCCTCCCTAGGGAGGTGTTCCAGGCACGTCCAGCTGGGAGGAGACCCCGGGGAAGACCCAGGACTCGGTGGAGAGATTATATCTCCTCACTGGCCTGGGAACGCCTCAGGATCCCCCTACTGGAGCTGCTGCCCCTGTGACCCGATCCCGGATAAGCGGTAGACGATGGATAGATGGATTTTGGGAAATACGCTTATTCACAGTTTAACCATGTGTTTTTTTTAAGTTGATTAGACCGCTGAGCACCTCTACCACCACAGAGCCTCACAGTGACAACAAGACTCCTGGAAGCCAACGTGTCTGGATGTTTGCCAAAAAAAAGTTCTTCCATGCAACTCAAGATAAACCACTTAGTGTTTTGATTTATACATACATTTGTGTACAGATTAAACAAACAAGGCACAATTGGTAATTAGTCAGCTTTAAATGTGCTTCCATCCTTAATGCTCATCAGCTCTTAACTTTCAAACATGAGAGTATCTTGACAGCAACAAGCAAATAAGTATTCCTTTAAATGAGCACGTTGCAGTGGGCCATTTGAACAGCTGAAATGCTTCATACCTTGCATCTCATTTAGACGATTGACTTTTGCTTTCAGTCCTTTGCGAAGTTCGTTTATCTCCTTGTCCAGCTGCTCTTGGTCTACAGGTGACAGAAAACAAGTTCTGGATGATCTCATATGTAGCCACAATATGTGCACAACAAAAATATTTATGTTCAAATGGATGATGGAAATGTATCCAATAAATGTTGATTTTATTAACTGGATTTTTGTACCTTTCTGAATCATCTCTCTCGTCTTCAATTTGGGAAATTTGATGAACATGTTTCCGAAGCAAACCTTCACTTTCTCTGCAAATGACATCAGTTTTTATTCAACAACTAAACACCTGACTCATATCCACAGTGAATTGTTTACATAACCTAAAACAATTGGTCCATGATGTTACTCATTGAATGTGGGAGCTAAGATGTGCAGGAGCACACTGAAACTTCCACATGAATGAAGCCTTTCCTCCTCTCTGACGGCCACCTGTGTTGAGGGCCGGGTGGCTCACCTTCACTCACTTCAGTCTTCAATGCGTTTAACGCCTCTCTGTTCCTGTTTCTCCTGCTGTCCAAGTCCACAATCTGAAACATCCACACAGAACATTACTTCTCTACATTATACAGCAGGTGATGCTGCTTTTTCATTATGGAATGTAGAGGAAAAAAGCTAATATAATTTTTAAAAAGTTCATTTAGCTAACGCTTTTGTCCAAAGCGACTTACAATAAGTGATGAGGATACAACTCTGAACAGCAATAATCTTACAAGTTCAAATAAGCCAACTAATTTAAGTGCTACTTATAGAAAATAAGATGTTTTTTTAATTTATTTATATTTATTGGCTTTCAAAACAGGTGGCTGATCTGGCGTGGGGGGCGGGGCTTCAGCTGAGAGGGGCGTTGAAATGTGAGTGACAGCAAAACAAAGAAGGCTGAGGACCTTCCTCTATCATGCTGCCTTCAGGAAATGTAGGTACCTCGAGAAGTATGACTCAACACTTTCTATACACATATTCCTGTGAAAAACTGACACCAGTGACAAAGTTCAGTTAAGCAAACTGTCTTAGACCATACTCAGTACCAGCAGCAGTATAAGAGCAATAAACTATGACAGATGTGCAGTTCAACAGACACACTATAGAGATTGATGTGTCCCACTTCCACATAGCACTGAAGACAACACGATGATAGAGGAAAGTCCTCAGCCTTCTGTTTTGCTGTCACATTTTTGTGCTCACATTTTAACGCCCCTCTCATCTGAAGCCCCGCCCCCACGCCACATCAGGGCCAGAAGTCTGAAACTGAAAAAAAAAGATCTGAAACTGAAAACATAAAAAAAAAAAAAGAACTAAAATATATATGAAAAAATAAATAATTTATTCAAAAGAATTACAGAACTGAATCAGAATAATATTCAACCTGAAAAACTTTCCATACACTTATTTTTAGTTTGGATATATTATTGTATTTCTCAAAGATCAACATTTTATTTATCAAATGATCAAAACGTTTGGCCCGAATTTAGCTCCATAAAACCACAAGTCCACAAGAAGCTAGCTACTTAGCCTTGCTGCTAACATTCTGGGTGCTCCCTGGTGGCCGTGCTCTGCAGATTAAGTATGTAGTTACCTGTTGTTTAATGGTGAGAACTTCCTCAGCTCCCTCCTCAACTTCTGTCAAATACTCCAAAACACGCTGCGATACAGAGTCCATGGTGGCTGTGTCGCTGTAAAATTACATCCGGAAATTTTCCGTCTTCCTTTTTCAGTTTACTGGTGGATCGTGAAGTTTTTATATGCACACCGCCACCTACTGAGCAGGAGGTTGTAAAATGATGCTATTTTACCCATGGATATATATCTCAATGATTTAGCCTATTTCTAAAATTCTTCTCATCAACCTTGTGTCACGAAAGAAAGTAAACTGTGCCTTCCTCGTAGCTCTACGACTGAAAACAGAAAGGACCTCGTGTTAATTCTTCTTCTGACGCGATTTGCGGAAAACTAGACGAAACACAAGCGTATTGATGCCTACAAACTCTGCTTCTTCTTCGGTTTTATGGCGGGTGGCAACCAGCGTTAAGGTGTATTACCGCCACCTTTGGTGTTTAGTGTCTCTCGACAGTACTTTTGATTCCTGTAGCTGACAGTGCTCACATAATCCTGATGGATGTGTCTTTATTAAGTGCAGTGTTTTATCTGAAAATGATGAGTTCTTTTTAAAATCCTGAAAGCTTTATTCTTTTCTTTCACTGCTGTAGCACACTCCTCTGTCCACCAGGGAACAGCCTTTCTCTTCATTCTTCCCTTACTTTACAGCTTCTAGCAATGGTGTTTTAAACTCGTTAATATCTTCATTTAAGTCTAATTGATCCATTCTTATTTCACATATATAGTTAAATAATTCCCATTTTGCACTACTAAATAACCATTTCTCTGATATTTCCACCTGCTTCTTTTTACTTTGTAGTAATAGTTTACATAACACTGGAAAATGATCACTACCTACTGATGTTTCTTCTGATCCCTGTGTGTACATGTAATCTAGCCATGCCCTTTTCTTCTAGCACTTCTTCCACCTCACCAGTTGCATCTGTTCTTACTCCCCATAACGTGCTATGTGCATTAAACACCCTATTACCATCCAGCCCTTCAATGTGTGTTAAACTGATCACATCTAGTTTCCTGCAGGGATTGTAGTAGTTAATTATAACAATTCTCCCTCACTTGTTCATATCTGTACTGTTTCTTGTTCATTTCCTATACTCATCTCTCTACATGAAATATCTTTACAGCCTCCTTCTACTCCGTCCCTCCTATCACACTCACAGAAGCATATGCAAATATTTTAAAATCTAAATTTGGTCTCAGCGATGTTTCGTGTAAACACATCACATCTGGTTAAATTCCTGTCCATTGGCCAACAAACTTCTCGCATTCCCTTGTAGTAGAAGGAGCGTTTATTTACTGCTATCCAACCTCTGGTTGTTCCCTGCTCGCTTGAATACTGAGATCATTTCTCACGTCCTCCCATGTCAGCCCACTGATATCTAGATGATGACCTGCTGTCTTAACTATTATTTGTATTCTCTCTGTTTTGGTTTTAACCTCCATTGTAGCATTTACTACCCCTGCTATGAAAGTGCCTGGCTTCTTTAAACCGACCATTATTTTCCCTTTATTTGCCTCGCCTGATTCTTCTGTGGTTTGTTTTCCTACTCTGTTTTTTTCATTAATTCCGTGACAGCCTGTGCATATTTGATCTTACTCTGAACTTTTACCTGCTGTTTTTCCATTTCCATTTTCGTCACCTCACATCCCCCACAGGTCACACT
Organism: Cottoperca gobio; assembly: GCF_900634415.1. Lineage (NCBI taxonomy): Eukaryota > Metazoa > Chordata > Actinopteri > Perciformes > Bovichtidae > Cottoperca > Cottoperca gobio. The sequence continues at coordinate 640,120 of NC_041359.1, forward strand.
GTGACTGCCGCCACAGTTACAACATGTTGGTGGACCCTGTGTCGGGGAATAAAACCTTTCCTCCGGGCCAGAAGTGAAGTCTGGACCTCCTCCTCCAACACTTTAAATCTAATAAACTATCGAAGTTCTGCTCGAGTTCTAGTCTTAAAGTTACAACAGATTCAAAAGAAGTTCACTGGAGAAGAACAAAGTCAGATACTAGAGTTTATTCTTGCATGAAAATAACTCACCCGAGGTTACAGCCGGCTGTAAACACTAAATTCTAACGTTCTGTGCTCTTCTTTTATACACATTTGCCCACACCTGACGATACTGAGGCTAGAAGGTCACTCATTTCCCATCGTCTTAGTCTCCTGACAGTAAATCAAGGGACTGTGTTTTTCCCATTCTCTTTTGATCTAACACCTGAATCCATAACATTTCCATTCATAAGGCTTATCTAAATCAAATCAAATCAAATTTATTTGTATAGCCCAATATCACAAATTATACATTTGTCTCAGTGTGCTTTACAGACTGTACAGGTTACAACATCCTCTGTCCTTAGACCCTCGCATCGCACAAGGAAAAACTTCCTAAAAGAAACCCCAAAATTAAAGGGGAAAAAATGGAAGAAACCTCAGGGAGAGCAACTGAGGAGGGATCCCTCTCCCAGGACGGACAGACGTGCAATAGATGTCGTGTGTACAGGATAAACAACATGGTACAAATACAACATTTGACAGAAATTATGTTGTGTTGGAAAAAAAAAAGAAATAGAAAGTTTGGATGAATCCAGGAAAATGTCAATAAGGCTTCCCGGTGTCCAGCAGGACCAGGTCAGCAGGCGCTGTCACGATTCATGATCCTGACGTAAACTTTATCAGTGGCAACCTGCCACATGAGAGACAGACACTCCGGGGATGATACCCCGGATGGTGAGTTAGTAACATACATTTACATAAATGCATACAGATAGAGAGGGAGAAGAAGAGAGGGAGAAGAAGAGAGAGGGAGAGAAGGAAGAGAGCAGGGAGGTGTCCCCCGGCAGTCTAAGCCTATAGCAGCATAACTAGGGGCTGATCCAGGGCAAACCTGAGCCAGCCCTAACTATAAGCTTTATCAAAAAGGAAAGTCTTTAGCCTACTCTTAAATGTGGAGAGTGTGTCTGCCTCCCGAACACAAACTGGAAGCTGGTTCCACTGGAGAGGAGCTTGATAGCTGAAGGCTCTGGCTCCCATTGTACTCTTAGAGACTCTAGGAACCACAAGTAACCCTACAGTCTGGGAGCGTAATGCTCTAGTTGGTTTATAAGGTACTATGAGATCTTTAAGATATGCTGGAGCCTGACCTTTAATTGATTTGTAAGTCAGGAGAAGGATTTTGAATTCTATTCTGTATTTTACTGGGAGCCAGTGCAGAGCAGCTAATACAGGAGTAATATGATCCCATTTCCTTGTTCTAGTCAATACACGTGCCGCTGCATTTTGGATCAACTGAAGAGTCTTAACCGACTTTTTTGGACAACCTGATAACAATGAGTTGCAGTAATCTCCCTGTGTGGGATGTCGTAGTGTTATCAAGTCATAGTCTTGGTCATATGCCCTGTCTACAAGCGCATATCACCCCCTTCTCTCCTTCGCGATATGCTAAGGGTCTCATAAAACTGTCCTTTATAGGTTAACTTGGGGGCCTACGTTTTCCCTCTAAAAATGACCTGCTCATTCAGCAGCTTGACTGTACACTGTTCTGTGTCAACACAAGACAGATTGAGTATATTAGATATCACACATTATTGACTGCTACATGTTATTATCATACATGTTAGATACAAAGTACTTGCTGGATGAATACTTACTACAATAGCTGATTAAATTGCCTGTACTCATGGTCTTCTCCACATCTGGCACATCTTCTGTCTTTACATGTCTTGGCTATAAGACCAAACCTTTGGCAGTTGTAACACCTCATTGGCTTTGGGATTTACTCTCTTACGCTTTAGCTCAGTGATACTCATTGCGCGGCTCGCGAGCCTCCTGCGGCTTGCAAAGCTTTCATTGGTGGCTCACATGGCAGTGGGCTAAACAAAGGGGTGATAGATATGATTATGCAGTCAATACAGATATTTCATAAAAACACTAAAAACATGCAGGGCTATTACATACAACCTATTAAAACAGAGTCTGTTCTATTAGCCTACCAATAATATGTAATAATAATTGATAAAATATGTAAATATAGATCGTGTGCATGTGATGTCACGCTTACGTCCCAACCCGTAAGTCAGCCATGTTGGATGATATACACAACCAAGACGGCGGCCGTTCACGTGTGAGTTGCTGCAACGCTTCGTAATGTTCTTTGTATTTAAACGTCTAAGATTGAAAGAAAATGCCAATCGTGTGTGCAGTGTATAATTGTGGTAATAACGCTACTCGTGACCCAGAGAAACGGTTCTTTAGATTTACTAAAATCATCAAAAACAACAATCCACAAAAGAGGGATGAATTGCTGTCTACCGAACGCCGTACGCTGGTTTAGCAACATAACTCGTGAGGATTTAACAGAAGAAAAAGCACAATTCACCCGTGTGTGTGTGGCGTCCACTTTATATCTGGTAAGAGCTCATGCTAAAGCTATGTTTTCAATGTTTACGTTAAACATTTGTGCTTATGATATACCCGAACACTGTAAGACCTTACTTCTCCATATCGCTGACTGGTAAATAAGGCACTTTCTTTACATGTGATGGCAGCCATTTGCTCTTTTCTTCTGTGCATGTTTTTGTTTGGCTTATTCTTGAGACTACTTCACTTGCGAAAAGCAAAGCACCAATGTGAGAACATGCTTCGGTTAATCCAGTCATACAATCACAGTGTGCGAGGATAACATCGCCGCTCTTCTCACTCACAAACCACGGCTTGAGAGGTGTATCTCGAGATCTTTGAGAGTGATTTACACGGGCATGGACGAGCACCTTGTCATCTTTCAGTGGTTTGATAAGAAGACTACCAACCCAGCCAGAAACAAAGACATTATAAGCATCTAAGCGCTTGTATGCCTTCACTTGTGCGTTGATTGCCCACGGCGTTTGTAGCACAAGGTAGTTCACAATATCTGGATATTCAATCGGCGGTAATGAATCTAAATCCTCAATATAATCCGACGGCTTTAGCGTGTACGGGTTACGGCCGCAAATGTGGACTTTTTCCTCTGAATCTTGTCTTTGCAGAGGACTCCAGAGAGTCAAAATACTTTGAAGAAGTCGGAGTTGTATTGCAGTTGTTGTTCGCTTTAGACGCCATTGTTGATTTGTATATCATCCAGCATGGCGTTGCACGCATACGTCACACAGTTTTGTCACGTGTTTGCACACTATCTATAGACTAGAAACAAGATATTTAAACTTGCTCGGCCCAACCCTGACTGGCGGAGTTGCCGGTTGTGGCGGTCTATCAGCGCTACAATGGTGAATGTACTCTTGGACGGGTAGATACATGGTGGGCTAGTATAGAAATAAAAAAAACTTAAGGTCATTAAAAAATATGTTATCATAAGCATGCTTATGAATATGGACATTTGCTAAAAAATAATTTATATCGCTAAATTGAAGCATTTAAATTTTAGGATACTATGGCCAACCTGGCACTTCATACTCGCGTTAGCTTGGCTCCAGTCGACTCGTTTCACCATTTCATACTAGTTTGCGTGTGTTTCTACAGACGTACAATGGATCGATTTCTTATTAAAAAAAGTTGCACAGTTAGACAGTTTGTCACAAAGTGTGACAAACGAGGAAAATTAAGATTTGGCTTTGGCGCATCCAACAACCGCAAATCGAGCGGAAGATGCTGGAGATGTGGTTTGTGGACAGACCCGCTCTGGTTTCAAGCCAAGTCATTTGGAGCAGCATTTCTAAACGACGCATCCAAAATCCTTCTTTTGAGATTGCATGGATTTTGGCTCTGGCATATAAAAACTTCTCAGACTCAAAAATTGTGAAACAATGCTTTTTGGCTTCAGCAGAAATATTGTTTGCAGAGTTTGACAACATCATCCCAGGTAATCCTGCTTGTATTGGTTGGCTGCATTGCATATTGTATGTTATAGGTGAGATGACGATGATTAATAAGCAGACAGGCTTTTTATGACTGGATGTAGCTTTTCATACTTTGCGGTAAAAGTGGCTCTCCTATTGACTTTGTCCTATCAATGTGGCTCTCATCTAAAAAATAGTGAATACTGCTTTAGCTCAAGAAGCCTAAAGTTACTTTCTTTGGTAGTGCTTCATCCTCAAATCACAATATACTCAGTGTCTTTCCTCACTCCCTCTCGAGTTATCTGCATCTGCCGAACACCTTTCAGAAGTCCTCCTTTCAGGTGTGATTTAATTTCTTCTATTGTGACTCCGACTGGAACCAAATCAGAATCAGAATCTTTTATTGCCAATTAAGTTTTCACCTACAAGGAATTTGCTGTGGTACGTTGGTGCTAATCGTCAAGTACAGTATATCTCAAAAGTGAGTACACCCTTTAGATTTTTGCAAATATTCTGTTATATCCTTTCAGGGGATAACATTATCCTACTGAAACTTTGATATAACTTAAAGTAGTCAGTGTGCTGCTTGAATAACAGTATAGATTTATTGTCCTTTGAAAATTACTCAGTACACAGCTGTTAATGTCTAAACAGCTGGCAACAAAAGTGAGTACACCCCATAGTGAACATGTCTAAATTGTGCCCAAAGTGTCAATATTTTGTGTGACCACCATTGTTATCTAGCACTGCTTTAACCCTCCTGGGCATGGAATTCACCAGAGCTGCACAGGTTGCTTCTGGAATCTTCTTCCACTCCTCCACGACGACATCACGGAGCGCACGGATGTTGGACACCTAACACTCCTCCACCTTCCTCTTGAGGATGCCCCACATGTGCTCAATTGGGTTTAGGTCTGGAGACATACTTGGCCAGTCCATCACCTTAACCTTCAGCTTCTTCAGCAAGGCCGTTGTCATCTTGGAGGTGTGTTTAGGGTCATTATCATGTTGGAAAACTGCCCTACGGCCCAGTTTCCGAAGAGAGGGGATCATGCTCTGCTGCAGGATGTCACAGTATATATTGGAATTCATGTGTCCCTCAATGAAATGCAGCTCCCCAGTGCCGGCAGCACTCATGCAGCCCCAGACCATGATGCCGCCACCACCATGCTTGACTGTAGGCAAAACACATTTGTCTTGGTACTCCTCACCAGGGTGCCGCCACACACGCCGGACACCATCTGACCCAAACAGGTTTATTTTGGTCTCATCAGACCACAGGACATGGTTCCAGTAACTCATGTTCTTGGATTCATTGTCTTCAGCAAACTGTTTGCGGGCTTTCTTATGCATCGGTTTCAGAAGGGGCTTCTGTCTGGGGCGACGGCCATACAAACCGATTTGATGCAGTGTGCGGCGTATGGTCTGGGCACTGACAGGCTGACATCCCACTTCTGCAACCTCTGCAGCAATGCTGGAAGCACTCGCACGTCTATTTTTGGAAACCAACCTCTGGATATGACGCTGAGCACGTGGACTCAACTTCTTTGGTCGACCCTGGCGAGGCCTGTTCCGAGTGGAACCTGTCCTGGAAAACCGCTGTATGATCTTAGCTACTGTGCTGCAACTCATTTTCATGGTGTTGGCAATCTTCTTATAGCCAAGGCCATCTTTGTGAAGCGCAATAATCCTTTTTTTCAGCCGCTCAGAGAGTTCCTTGCCATGAGGTGCCATGTTGTCCAGCATTCAGAGAGAATTGTGCCCAAAACACCAAATTTAACAGCCCTGCTTATCATTTACACCTGAATCCTTGTAACACTAACGAGTCACATGACACCAGGGCGGGAAAACAACATCATTGGGCACAATTAGGACATGTTCACTATGGGGTGTACTCACTTTTGTTGCCAGCTGTTTAGACATTAACAGCTGTGTACTGAGTAATTTTCAAAGGACAATAAATCTATACTGTTATTCAAGCAGCACACTGACTACTTTAAGTTATATCAAAGTTTCAGTAGGATAATGTTATCACCTGAAAGGATATAACAGAATATTTGCAAAAATCTAAAGGGTGTACTCACTTTTGAGATATACTGTATATACAAAATTAACAATATATACAAATATAGACAGAAGGGACCAAATATAGACTAGACAATGTGCAATATACAATAAAAGCATTACGTTAATGTAACGTGTAGAGGGGGAGGGAGAGACAGTGTCAGTGGGGGTCTCTGGCCTTGTTGATGAGGCCGACTGCAGAGGGGAAGAAACTGTTCTTATGGCGTGAAGTTTTGGTCCTGATGGACCGCAGCCTCCTGCCAGATGGAAGTGACTCAAAAAGTCTGTGTCCAGGGTGGGAGGGGTCAGGGATCTGCTAGTCCGTTCTCTGTTTTTCCTTATCGCCATTGTCCATTTCACCCAACTCATTGAAGAAATTCCCTTCTCCTCATCAAATCTCAATATGATCCTAAACTCTGCCTCTTCTTGAGTTCTCTCCTCTAGTCCTCCGTCATAACCTCCATCTTTCCTGCTTTTCTTTGCGCTGATCTCAGCAAAATTACCTTCTCTTATCTTCTCCCTTCTTCTCGCTCTATCTTGGTTTATCTCCATACTATCATCACTATCAACTATATCAGTATCTCCCCACTCTGGCCCATTCACAACACAGTTATGCCGTAGTAAATAAACGCTCCTTCTACTACAAGGGAATGCGAGAAGTTTGTTGGCCAATGGACAGGAATTTAACCAGATGTGATGTGTTTACACGAAACATCGCTGAGACCAAATTTGGCCGTCATAGCTTCAGCTCATTGGGTCTCCCCATTTTTTTCAGTTTTCCTCGTATCCGACTTCCAACTGCCAAACATGCCTTCCTCCCAGGAACATCTGTCAGATTCCTCAGATTGCTTTGTTATAAAGTTTAAACCATGAAATCTTGTGTAAAAACACAGGCCGCTGTTTTAGAGACGACTTCCGTCCTCCACAAAGGGTCAGTCCAGCAGCTACTCTGTGGGAGGCATGGATGTATAAAGAGAACTTTATACAGTGTAGGAGGCGGGCCCCCGTTCATTCCTTTGAAAGTTGCTCAATGGCGCAAGAAGCCAAAATGTCTCGAATATATCATGAAATAAATACTGTGAATTATTAAGCCTGGCTGTGGCTACGTTAAGCATTACAATGGTGTTAATATTATATGTGAACTCTGTTGCCTAGAAAGAAGTGAAAAGAAAGTATGAAACTCTGGAGGTGAACGGAATCACCATACGAGGAAATTGTGAACAGAACGGAGGAGGTTATGGCTAGAGCGCATCAACAAAAGGCAGGCAGAGAGTTAGGAGGTTATGTTTTCAACAGATTCTCCCCTTGTTATGAATAAACAAATGGTAAGTTCCTGCTATGTAGCTTGAAAACTAACCCCAAACTAGGTGAAAAGTCAGGAACCAGAAGACAGAGGGACGGAAGAGACGTGACAAGAGGCGTGGACACGTCTGCGCACCATCAAGGGGCTAACACGAGTTAGCCCTCGTCGGCTAATGGGAGAAGAAGTGTCTGCGTCATGATGAAAACTTATAAAGTGTCTGTGTGAACAAAGGAGGGGGCCGTTTAATGAATGAAAGAGACAGCTAACTGTGGATTGGTGAAGCAAGAACGGACCTCATGAGATTTGTAACCTACTATAGCATCTACTATATCATCTTTAATAAATCTTATTATATTATAACTGAAAGTCTTTTCATCATTTTTACTATCCATCTCCTGATCTCCACAATAAATAACCAACACTTCCAAGTATACAATTCCCTGGATCGTCTAGTGATCTTCCACATCCATGGGGATCTTGCCTTTTCCTTAAACCCCGCCTCCCAGCAGCTCCGTCTCCGCCGCTCTTGGCTCAGTCACATGAATGGAGGCGGGAAAATAACTCTGGATTCGGCTATTAGCGCATTTTAGGACCTAATGATTTAAAAATGGCTATTCAAGTGTTTGTACTGAGAAGTTGATTTACCTTAAATTAAAAATGATATTCTAATTTACAGACGTCTCTTTCCCAATTTTAGTCAATGGGGAAAAGTCCTTTTGGACCCCATGCTATTTTGTGACCGACACAGAAGTTGTAATTCCACGGTGTGGCCACTACGAACATTTGCTTCAAAGTCTGGTGCTCTTCCTAGTGGGAGGGACATCACCTAGCTGGAGGTGGTTCTACTGATCCCCAGGAACATGAATATGACATATAAATCCACTAATGCCATCAGGAGTGGGCACAAATCTGATTTGCTCTGTTTTACACAGGTTTTCTGATCGATGGAGAAGGAGAAAAAAAGAGAGAATGGTCTTTTCTGAAACTTTGGGGGTGTCTAGACACACCAGGGACACATATTTATGTTTAAAAGCCATGATAAAGTAAATTCTTTCCATTATATGTGACCTTCAAGTAAGAGGCTACTCTTGCCTAAAGGCAGTCCAGCGATGTAATAAATACTTCATATACAAATGGATTGTAATTTAGGTAGACTACCGCCAACAGATGGAGAGTTAAAATAATATCTAAAAATGTTCTCAGATATTATTATCATTATTAATTTAAGCAATTAGCCACAAGAGGCCGTAAATTACAGTAATTTTAAAACAGCTATGGGGCGTTATTAGGCATGACATGGAGCCGATGTGGCACAGGAACCAGAGCGGGTCACACACTGATCGGCAGAGGAGATAAACTATAGTTTAGTTTAGTTTATGTCTATGGTTTATCTCTTATATTTACAGTTTATCTCTTATATATACACAGTCCATGGTTTATCTCTACAGTTTATGGTTTATCTCTTATATATACACAGTCCATGGTTTATCGCTACAGTCTATGATTTATCTCTTATATATACAGTTTATCTCTTATACATACAGTCTATAGTATAGACTGTATGTATAAGAAATAAACCGTAGACTGTAGATGTAAACTATAGACTGTAGAGATAAACCATGGACTGTACACGAGATAAACTGTAACCCAACCCTGGACCCAATCCAATGCAACCCTTATCCCCAGAGACTCAAACCTGTTAACATAGTTCACATCCAGTTCTGCTGACCACAACACTGTATAGCCTATCAAAGATCGTTGAAGAGTTATAACATGAGTTTTTCCATCATCTTTGAATAAGTATCAATTTAACTTAAGAGGTATTTGGATATTTTAATTACATTTTCCAAAACTGCTTATTGAGTTGAACTTCTGTGATAATGCTGGCATATATTTGTGTACATATTGTGCTTATTGCTGAAGTGTACATAGGCTTACACAATATGTCATGTTTAATAATAAAAACGAAAAGAAGAATTAAAACTCAGACACAGTTTATTTTTTGACAAAGTCATATCCACTGACAGGACTGATATTTCTCTCTGTCTAAACGGAAGTATTGTCTTTCACTGACAACGCAGCAAAGGCTTAGGCTACGTGAACGTTTTACGGAAGTGAGCAGAAGTGAACTCTCTTGCTCTCGTGTGCCTCAGTCTGTACGTGTCTGTGCGTCATGTCGTCATGTACTCTCCGACGGACACTCACAGATAGACATGGCTCAGTGACCCGTCACATGGCAGCGTGCAACCATGAACCAAAACAACTCACCAAAACCTACAGACAATGTTAAAATAGCAGCTTTACTTTGTTTCTTTCCAAAGTATTCCACCTCCTGTAATATGAACAGCTACCGGCCGGCTGTCAGTCACTGACTGTAACCCCTCCAGTTTAATTCGCTCCAATATTTCGCTGTGCAGTCTCTTCTGACAAACTCAGCATGGGGGTCCAGGGTTTCCAGGAGTACATTGAGAAGCATTGCCCCAGCGCTGTTTTGCCAGTGGAGCCCCAGAAGCTTGCCCGGGGGAGTATGATAGGAGGTGGCCGGCAGAGACCACCTCAGAGTCCGCTGAGACTGCTGGTGGACGCCGAGAACTGCCTCCACCGGCTCTACGGAAGCTGCGGTCAGCGGGGGCCAGTGGAACCACATGCTGGGCTACCTGGCCGCCCTCTCGAAGGCCTGCTTCAACGGCAACATTGAGCTCCTGGTGTGCTTCAATGGCGCCCTGGAGAAAGGTCGTCTTCACGAGTGGGTCAAGTGGCAGGTGAACGAGAGGCAAACTGCCCAGCAGATCATCAGCCACGTCCAGAGCAAGGGCACCCCGCCGCCCAAAGTCTGGTTCCTTCCTCCTGTGTGCATGGCCCACTGCATCCGACTGGCGCTCCTCAGGTTCTGCGTCGGGGTAAGTAAAAACTGTTGAGCAGAACCACTTGGGACTACCGCCGGACTTACATGAGCAGGCTTTCTGGTTAGCCTGCTTGCTGCTGCCCACCATGTCATCAGTGACAACTTGACCACGTTATAACAGCTGTTTCCACCAGTGTGCCTCTCGGAGTGTTAGCAGTGGAGTCAGTGGCCTGCTCTTTTATTCTTAACTCATCCTTATTTTGTGATATTACCTCAGACTTTGAACGGCTGGTATCCACATTGTAATGGAGTTTGATCATACATCGAAGGCCAGGGGTTTGAGCAAAAACAAGCGACTCACTGAACTGTACCATCCCAGACAGAGAGCCAGAAGGGCAAGCTAAAACAACTGGAAAATGCTGAAACGATAACCCAATTCACTGAATATCAATTGGCAACTACTATTATTATTATTAGGCTAATATTTTAGGTAATGTTTCAAAACAATAATGCCCCAAATGCACGTCAATTCCTAATATTCATTTGTATATTTGTATTCAATAGTAATTTGAAAATGTCATCTATCATTTAACTCGAAGGCTACAAGATGACAATGCAGTGATGTGTGATGTGGTGTCAGTATTCATATAATGCTGTTCTGACTTCTATGCTGTCACATACTCTAGATAACATTTATGATGTATAGCCTATTATTTGTGCCTCTTTCTTTGAGTAGCCAATCAGCTGTATAGGACTTATTTACTAAGAGCAGCTCAAACAAAACTGCATCTGCTTTGTAATACTCTTTCTTTCGTCTTTTCTTACTCCATGTCTGTGTGAGAGGTTTATTTTGAGGGTCAATAATCTAAAGCCTATTTATTTTCTCGGCCACTCCTCAGGTTGTTCAGAGTATCGAGGACCACCACCTGGAAGTGATAGCCTTATGCAGGGAGAAGGGCTTCCACGGCCTGCTGGCTTATGACTCTAACTACTCTGCAACATCCCATTCTACTTCAGCGCCCACACTCTCAAACTGAGCCGCAACGGCAAAAGCCTCACCACCAGCCAGTACCTGATGCACCAAGTGGCCCGGCAGCTGGATCTCAACCCAAATCGTTTTGTCATTTTTGCATCACTTTTAGATCGGTGTGATACTACTGGACAGAATATAAGTGTAAGTGATGGTTTAAATGAGGCTGATGCTGTTGTGTGTTTGATAGGTACTGCCTGATGAATACTTGGCTGCCTTTCACTGGAGCTTACTTGGTCCAGATAAGCCATTAGCATTTTTGAAGGTAAAGATTTTAATGATGATTTCTTTGTCCTCCAGTTTAAGTAAAGACATATCAGAAGTGCGCTCCAGTTACGCATTGACTGAGCTAAGAAGATTATATTTTTACTTTCAATCTGGACAACATAGGGATGGATAAATGCATTAATACATTTACAACAGACACGTAGCTTCTCAGGCAAGACGGGTGGTGACAGAAGTGTCACGTTTCTACTCTGACAACGTTGGTCACAGTGTCAGTTGTTGTGGAAGTTTTCTTGCTTTACTCTGGAGAGATGTATATAAAGTTAAATAAATGATGATAGAGACAGAGTTGTCTTTGTGCATTTATTTGAGATCTCAAATGGCACCAGTTCTACAGAATACAACATAGTCTGTAGGAGGGCACAGTTTGAATGAAGATACATAGACAATTTATACATACACTTGTTCCTTGACTTTTTTTAGTGACTGAGTCATAAACACAGCAGAGGACAGGGGACAAACTGCTGATGACCTATAGAACAATAAAACATCAGTCAATAGGTGATTGATCAGCACATCTGTTATTCACTGTAAACAAGCAATAAACCAAAGATGATCTCTGTTAGATTAGTTCCTTTTGATGTTTGCAAGGTCATTCCCTCCAATCTGATGAACCCAGTCCTGGGAAACTCAATCCTTTTATCTTTGGGTATACATACATAGACATTTGTTTCTTGGAGCAACATAGTATCCTGACCGTCTCCTTGATAACAGTTATGTAAACACTAAAACAAATGGCACACCCAAGATTCTTTCTCAGAGAGTTAATCAGTATGTAAATCTAAAGAGAGGACCATCTGTGTCCTGTTTTACAATGCCTCCCCCATTACGACAAGAAAAGGCAGTTGACCCTGGCTTGCTAAGGGAACTTGTAAAGTTGTGCAAATGCATGAAAAGAGAAATAGGCAGATCATCACTTGTAACATTATTAGAACATTATTTAAACAGTAGACATTTAAATTGCTATTACACAGTTCACGGCACGATTGGCTGCTCAGTGCCACTGCTCATCCCTGCCACAAATCACAGCCCACATTGGGAGGGTTGAACTACACATTTGAACCATCATCATAACATATTAACAACTACATTAGAATTGATCTGCTTCTTTGATTTAAAAAGTAGATGGTACATTTAAAGTTGAGGGGAGATGGGAACTGCGTCTCCCAGAGTGCAATTCAGCAAGAAAAACTAAAGTGTTACTATGCCCCAAACGGCAGGCTAAACATAACGCTGTTGACTGAAGTGATTTTACAATCTGCAATAACTATACTCACTTTGGATTAATTCAATAACCATGGTGACATGTTTTGTTCTCAACTGCAATGAGAAAGTGTTTTGATTTTGGTACCGCTCTGATCCGCTTCTTTTCCATGGTAATGGTGGCCTAGGCTCATGGGCATTGTGGTAAATGTCTACGTGTTTGCTAAAACTAGTTTGAACTTGAGAGGCTGCTGTATGTGTGACGTAGATGGGAAGGTTGGCAGGATCTAAACACGGTCTGATTGAGCTTTCGGATGTATGGTTGGAACAGAATGAGTAACTTTAATGTGTAATAATTCTTCAGGTGCGTGCCCACCAGCTTGTGCTCCCACCCTGTGATGTTGTCATCAAGGCTGTGGCCGACTACGTGCGCGACATCCCAGACATCACGGACCTGGAGGCCGTAGCTAAGGACATCTTCAAGCATTCACAGGTATGAAGCAGAGCAGTGCTGCTGTGTCAGTGTTCTCTACTTGAGACACAGACTCACTCACTTGTTGTTGAGTGGATTTCATATTCAAACATGTTTGTAGCTGAATCCAACTGAAATATTACATTCATTAAGGTGAAATGAGCTGCTGTTGATATGTACATCTACATGTAACCGATGTATAAATGATAACATGTTTTATATTTCACAAACATCCATTTGTTCATATTTGTTGTAATAATACTCCTTTTTGCATATTTATTTCGAGGAGTCTTATTTTGTTAAATATGCTTTTATTTTGATACTCCTGAAACCGGAACTTTTTGGGGGTTCGCGCCACTTTTCCGGAGACTGTTGGAGGTTCCGCTGAAGAGAGGGGTGCGTGTCCAAAAACCCAGATTGTGATGTTACTGTACGATGATGACTTTAACGTGTTTCTTCTGATTCAACGGTAATTTATGGACAAATTACGGAGAAAACCAACGGTCAGAGACAATAAATGCTGGTTGAAAAGTCAGAAGTTCTCATCGTTATTTCCTGGTCCAACACAACACAACGCAGACTCGATCGTGGTGTCAGTCGCAGACCGGCTACATACAGCACTGCAGAATAATTGTACTCAATGGAAAAGAAATGTCCGTTAACGATACCAATCCGATACCAGCTTCTCCCCTCAACAATTAGGCTGTTAATGATGCACTTTGTTTTACTCTCCATATAAAAAACATGTTCAAACTGTAAAACAAATATTCTACTCCTCAACACTGCGGCTTTTATTTCTGAAAAAGAAAAAGATTATCTCCCCGCTGCCGACAGCCAAGGCCCGAAGCTTTATGTTTTCAGGTTGTTCGTCCGTCACATTTTCGTGAACAATGTCTTTAGGAACGCCTGCAGGGAATAACTTCAGATTTGGACTCAATGATGAACTGATACGAATTTGGTGGTCAAAGGGCAAGCCCACTGTGACCTCACGGAACATTTTTTTGTCCACAACTAAGTTCTTCACATGCTGATTATGACAATTGTCTAATAGCATAATTCTAGGTTTTGCCTTTATTTCACTGCTACTGAAGTGTTTTCTCTTGCAGAGCATGCAGCATCCTTCAACAGCACATGTTATACGTGTATGCAATGAGTGTGCCCTGGAATAGAAAGAATAATGGCTGAAAAGGGAATTCTCATCATTGAATCCTCCTCCGTGTACTGGCTCACTTTGACTTTGTTAGGCTTTGGGAAGCATTCACAGAGCACTGCTGCATCTTAAGCAGAGAAACCATCCAAAACCAAAACAAGGATTTGAATGGACAAGAGAAAATTAGTTATTGTTAACAGATTCATCTTCTTTAATGTTTCTCTTTTAGATGTGCAATGATGACAAAGTCATCCGCTTCAAGAAGGCAGTGGAGTACTATCAATCAAATTTCAATCAAATTTATTTGTATAGCCCAATATCACAAATTATACAATTGTCTCAGTGTGCTTTACTGTTTTCTGTCCTTAGACCCTCGCATCGCACAAGGAAAAACTTCCTAAAAGAGACCCCATAATTAAAAGGGGAAAAATGGAAGAAACCTCAGGGAGAGCAACTGAGGGATCCCTCTCCCAGGACGGACAGACGTGCAATAGATGTCGTGTGTACAGGATAAACAACAGTACAAATACAACATTGGACAGAAAATGATGTTGTGTTGAAAAAGAGAAAGTATGGATGAATCCAGGAAAATGTCAAAAAGGCTTCCCGGTGTCCAGCAGGACCAGGGCAGCAGGCGCAGCCATGATTCCTGATCCTGACGTAAACTTTATCAGTGGCAACCTGCCACATGAGACACAGAAACTCCGGGGATGATACCCAGGATGATGAGTTAGTACTACTCAGTGGCCAGCCAACCCCCCCACCTCGGTGGGTTTCTGTCTCATCATGTTGTCTGGAGGAGCTGGAGTGTCAGATATGCTCTTCATTCACCTGCCTACTACATGTGTTGGATACATGATTGACAAATATCAGATCCCCTTTGTTGTAAACAGACATTAGATGCTCTACTTTATTTAGAAGAGTGCCTGAGTGCGCCTGTCTTTTAAATTGCCACTGCCAAGATGGATGCTTTGCGCTCCTCTTCAGAAACCTGTGGGTGACGTCACAGAGACTAAAGCAGCATACTGTAGTATCATACTAGGACCCTTCCATAGGGTCCCACCAGTCTGACATGTGGCTTTGAGCACCAGGTACATTAGATAAGAGCAGCCACCTGAAATTATAAAATGAAAAGTAATTTTTGAATTGTATCAATATATATAACATTTGACAAGTGTCCACAAGTTTTACCACCAAAAAGGTTACTTCCAACCTCTCTCGCTCTCCTCGCTGCTCTGTATAATATCATTTATGTGTTCATGATAAAAGAACGTATTACTGGCAGAAATGTCATTATGAGAATTTCTTTAAACTTCCAGATAACAACATTTGTATCTCCCTTAGAAATCCAGTTGTGTTCGGGCTATACTTTAAATGTATTGGAATTAGCCTACAAAGTATTCACTTAGTTTTATTTCTCTTGTAAATGAAGCTCCACATTTGAAAACAAATACAAACATAACCTTATTGTTCTCATTGATAACTACCACTCTGCACAGCAGCTATATCTGCTGACATGTTCTCTGTCCGTTTCACAGTGAGACCAAAACCAGGACTCAACATTCCACAGGTGGAGCTGCCTGTAAAACCTGAGGTAAGACTAATACTGCAGGAGGTTCAGCTCCATGTTTCTCCTCTCTGTAATACTGCAGGAGGTTCAGCTCCATGTTTCTCCTCCCTGTCTTCAGGTCCAGCACCTGTAACCAGAGCCTCTGGCTGAGCGCAGCCTGGACATTCTTCATGAAGAGAAGCACACACCTCTGTATGAGAGGTCCTCTCCCATTGAGCCGGGCCAGGCCGGCAGCCCAAACCACACAGTGGCTGCTTTCTTCTGCACCTCCTCCACGTCCTCCTCCTCAGAGAATGAAGAGGGTTCAGGCACAGCTGCAAAGTGAGTACCACACTTACTGTCTGTGAGAAGAATAGTAAAATGAATGACTACAGTCTCAAAATCTGAAAGGGTCAAAGAGTTCACTCACAGAGGCGTATATACGTGAAACACAAAAGCACGTTTATAAATGAAGAATTTATTGACTACTAAAAATATACAGCCTACTGAATAAGCATATAAAGTATAACGAGTATAAAATGAATGCTGTTAATGAATGATGAATGTATAGATTGCTGGTTGATTGAAATGGACCAGTGGAAAGACTGCAGGACAATATTGGTTGGGAGACCTACTCCTAACTCTTACCTGATAATGGATATCTGATGGAGCATTAATCTCACAAAGTTTGACCTACTCGATTTGAAGGCCGGGTGGCGGCGGAGCAGATGGGGGCGGAGGAGGCAGAGGAGACCGTGGAGGTGTGGTTCTGGCGTACTGGAGCGTTCCAGCAGTCCAGAACCCACAATGCAGCTCAGCTTGAGCTGAGACTCTCTTGGATGCTGATGGACTCTGTGTTTCACAACCCAGCAGCTGTCAGTCTCTTAAACTCTCTTCAGAGTACAAAATGGAGATACTGAGCTCTGTTTTCTTCAGTTCCTGGCTGGTGGAACACACGTGTAGAACAGGCTGCAGCAGTTGCAAAGTGTTGGGCAGGTTCTTCATGCTCGGTGGATCCGCTTGATCTCAAAGCATGTTGAGTGCTTGCTTCAAAAAAAGGAAAAACTCAAGAGAGGGTAAAAGTCCGGAGAAGTTCGGTTAAGGCCGCGTAGAGGCCGAACGGGGACAAGAAAAAATAAATCTATTATATTGTAGTTTACTCCCATGCATTCCACTCAGATTATTCTCAGTCAGCGGCTCTTCTGCTATAAAACAAGCCTCTCCATCCCTCTGCAAAAAAACAAGGAAAATAAAAATGCTGCTCTAATTTCAGAACATGTGTATCTCATGTAAGTAGGCCAGAGTGGGTCAATTCCCCCCCCCCTGAAAATGAGGCCCACTGAACAAAATGGTGTCAGCCAGTCGGAACTTCGACTTTGTTCCAAACCTGGGCCAGACACTTAATGGGGCTTTGACTTTATGGAGGCCATAACATTTACAATTTTCATGGAAGCTTTTGCACTCATGATGCGTACACTGCCCCAACGGGCACTGCAACAGTGTTTTTAATTAAACAGTTGAAACATGTACAGCTTTCAACTTCTAACGGTCTGTGTTGCCTTGAATTATTGTTATATTTCTGGTTGTCTGTGTGGAGCATGTTGCTGCAGCTTGGCTCTTCAGATCTTAGAAACATTGCTGGGACTCTTCAGTCAGGTGTGAAGCTACACTCACAGGGTGTATTACATCAGCGGTCCCCAACCTTTTTAGCGCCACGGACCGGTTTCATGTAAGACAATATCTTCACGGATCGTCCTTCAAAGTGTGTGTGTGTTGGGGGGGGGGGATATGACGAAATAAAATGATATGGCCAAATATAAAGTGCATAAAAAAACTCACCATTACTCTGAATTAGTGGGAGCCCAGAGCTTGTGTCTCTGCAACGAGCTGGTCCAATATAGGGGTATAAAATCTTCTCTTCTCTTAGCGACACGGTTAGTCACTAAGTATGACGCTCTCAGTGCACTCGCATGTGTTGATGTGGTGGCCATCAGTAATTGTTTATGTATTTCTTGTTCATGTTTTTTTCTTTCAAAAAACTCCGGCTTGTCTTTTAACGGCGGGTGCTGGCGAAGCCGTTATGAAGGCTTCGTTGCCTCATGCGCGAGCCTGTATATTATGCAGAGCGGCGCATGAGAATCACCGGTAGAGATAAACACGTATTTTAAGTGACTCCTGATATTGTCTTTTAAATGTCTCCTCATTGGGTCTTTTCCCTTTTCAAAGCTCTTTAAAGACGTTTGTTTTCCACTCATTGTTGCTTGTGGGCTTCATTTTTTGAAGTAAAGTATCACGAGAGTATCAAGAGACACAGACGCACAGACAGATGTATCCGGTGATTTTTCAAAAATAAAACCTCTTTCAAAATAAAATATTTTTTTATTCAATCTTTCTGTGCAGCCTGGTACCAAATGACCCACGGACCGGTGGTTGGGGACCACTGCATTACATGACCTGTGGAAGGAAAGATATTTGAAATTATGTACCTGCCTAAATGCTGCTTCAAGTCCAGCATTACAATCAGATGAAATGAATGGCTGTCACACTGCTGCTGCCGGTCCATACGAGAAGTGACACTGCTCAGTGTGCTCATTTGTTTAGTCATATTAGTGACCATAAGGGAGGACATACTACACATTCTGACAACACACCAGAGGGAGACTGCAGGGACCCAAGAAAAGTGAGTGAAACATCCGAACACTGGAGACGTGATCACAAACCCCTCTGTCTGACCTGTGTGTGAGTCCTGCTGTGAGCCCGACCTCACTCATCCCCTCCCTGCTGTCCATGGCCACCAGGAGCCACATGGACATCAGCATCCCACCTCTCCTTGCAGTGGTCCCTGAGGTCCTGCGGGTGGCCCAGCACAGACACAAGAAGGGCCTCATGTACCCCTACAGCTACCATGCTCTCACCAAGGTCCACACTCATTCTCAACATGTCTTGGTTTAAGCTACTAGTTAGCCTTTATTTTGTCATGGCAGTCAGTGTCTGTTTTTCTTTGTTTGTGTTCATGTAAAACTAAAGATAAAGCACAAGTATTCACCTGTCTAGTCGAAGTGATGCCAGCCACACACAGACACCATATTTGTGAGGGGAATCTCAAGTACAGTATATCTCAAAAGTGAGTACACCCTTTAGATTTTTGCAAATATTCTGTTATATCCTTTCAGGGGATAACATTATCCTACTGAAACTTTGATATAACTTAAAGTAGTCAGTGTGCTGCTTGAATAACAGTATAGATTTATTGTCCTTTGAAAATTACTCAGTACACAGCTGTTAATGTCTAAACAGCTGGCAACAAAAGTGAGTACACCCCATAGTGAACATGTCTAAATTGTGCCCAAAGTGTCAATATTTTGTGTGACCACCATTGTTATCTAGCACTGCTTTAACCCTCCTGGGCATGGAATTCACCAGAGCTGCACAGGTTGCTTCTGGAATCTTCTTCCACTCCTCCACGACGACATCACGGAGCGCACGGATGTTGGACACCTTGCACTCCTCCACCTTCCTCTTGAGGATGCCCCACATGTGCTCAATTGGGTTTAGGTCTGGAGACATACTTGGCCAGTCCATCACCTTAACCTTCAGCTTCTTCAGCAAGGCCGTTGTCATCTTGGAGGTGTGTTTAGGGTCATTATCATGTTGAAAACTGCCCTACGGCCCAGTTTCCGAAGAGAGGGGATCATGCTCTGCTGCAGGATGTCACAGTATATATTGGAATTCATGTGTCCCTCAATGAAATGCAGCTCCCCAGTGCCGGCAGCACTCATGCAGCCCCAGACCATGATGCTGCCACCACCATGCTTGACTGTAGGCAAAACACATTTGTCTTGGTACTCCTCACCAGGGTGCCGCCACACACGCCGGACACCATCTGACCCAAACAGGTTTATTTTGGTCTCATCAGACCACAGGACATGGTTCCAGTAACTCATGTTCTTGGATTCATTGTCTTCAGCAAACTGTTTGCGGGCTTTCTTATGCATCGGTTTCAGAAGGGGCTTCTGTCTGGGGCGACGGCCATACAAACCGATTTGATGCAGTGTGCGGCGTATGGTCTGGGCACTGACAGGCTGACATCCCACTTCTGCAACCTCTGCAGCAATGCTGGAAGCACTCGCACGTCTATTTTTGGAAACCAACCTCTGGATATGACGCTGAGCACGTGGACTCAACTTCTTTGGTCGACCCTGGCGAGGCCTGTTCCGAGTGGAAACTGTCCTGGAAAACCGCTGTATGATCTTAGCCACTGTGCTGCAACTCATTTTCATGGTGTTGGCAATCTTCTTATAGCCAAGGCCATCTTTGTGAAGCGCAATAATCCTTTTTTTCAGCCGCTCAGAGAGTTCCTTGCCATGAGGTGCCATGTTGTCCAGCATTCAGAGAGAATTGTGCCCAAAACACCAAATTTAACAGCCCTGCTTATCATTTACACCTGAATCCTTGTAACACTAACGAGTCACATGACACCAGGGCGGGAAAACAACATCATTGGGCACAATTAGGACATGTTCACTATGGGGTGTACTCACTTTTGTTGCCAGCTGTTTAGACATTAACAGCTGTGTACTGAGTAATTTTCAAAGGACAATAAATCTATACTGTTATTCAAGCAGCACACTGACTACTTTAAGTTATATCAAAGTTTCAGTAGGATAATGTTATCCCCTGAAAGGATATAACAGAATATTTGCAAAAATCTAAAGGGTGTACTCACTTTTGAGATATACTGTATCTGTTATCTTTGCAGGGGGAGATGAAGCTGTCCGTCACCATAGAAGATGAAGCTAACAAAGACCTGCCCTCAGCAGTGCAGCTGTTGCGGCCTGCCTGTCATTATGTTTACGGAGTGCTCTTCAGCCTGGCCGAGGCCAGGAAGAGGGATGAGAGGCTGGCCATGAGGAAGAACTGCCTCCCTCAATGTGAGTGCTGTGCTTCCATCCGTGTTCATCAAGTGTCTGAGTAACTCCAGGGTAAGGTCGAGGTAGGGCAGAAGTGTGATTACTACAGTAACTGAACACAGGGAGAAGGAAGATGCTGATATCTGGCTGTGTGAGCACAACAAATTAATTAATTCAGTAATATTATCCATATTTAGGATTGTATTTCTCTTACAGAAATGAGAGAGATAACATTTCCCCACCTGTAAAGGGACATGAGTTATAAAGCACAATGTTGAATTCTATATAAAGTTACACATACATTATTATACATTTATTGTTTCAGATACAAGAGTGTCTTTCAGCCTGCCAATGGCTTATTAGTAAATATCATTATGAGACTTTATTAATGTTGGCATCATATTTTATATGTTCATATTGCCTGAACTAGATTATGTACCTTTTAGTATACACATGAAAAGTAGAGCTGCAACTATTGTTTGCATCACCGATTTATATATATTAAAAAAAAAGTCTTCCTTCAAATGTCTTGGTTTATCTCACCGACCTGGAGCCAAAGAAAGTTTTCAGTCATTTCAGCTTAAAATCTGATCGTTAAGTGTCCAATTAGTTTTGTGTTGATTTTTATCGGCTCTAATTTTCTGCATTTCAAATTTGACCACTGTTTATTACTCCAAACACATCATCATTATTTCAGCCTTGCGGCTGAGAGTGACAGCCTCTCTCCTCGCAGTAAGACTTGTTCTTTCTGAAGGTTCATAAACAGCGCTCACTACTCGCAGGTACAAGCACTTTGAGTCCTTTCAGCACAACTTGTAGGGCAGATCCTGGGACGCTTCATAAATACAAACCCTGATCTCTTTCAAATGTTGTCCTCCAGATACACGTGTCATGGTCAAAGAGTGGGCCGCCTACAAAGGCAAGTCCCCCCACACTCTAGAGCTGGTGGAGGATCTGGCCTTCAGGGAGTGGACCTGTCCCAACCTGTAGAAGCTGTGGCTGGGGAAGGCCGTGGAGGACAAGAACCGCAGGATGAGAGCCTTCCTGGCCTGCATGTGCTCCGACACTGCGGCGATGCTGATTCACGCCCCTCTTGGTGCTCTGTTGTGTGCTGCAGTGAGTAGACTAACGCATGTACATTTTACTGTTAGGTGACAGGTCCAGTGTGATCTTTGAACTTAACGCAACACACATTCCTGCATTGTACACAGCCAGTGTCTGGTGCAACAAGGCTGTGTGTGTGTATTACTGGAACACAGCTACGCCTCACGCCAGGGTCACCATTATGTTGGCGTTCTGGTATGAGCAAGTCTTGTTGTTAATAAATATTAATGATAAATACTATTTATTCAACTATTAATAATCATAAAATCAGAAATAGGGGTTGATAATAACTAACAATGAAGTTGGTGCATTAACTCAAGAAGAAATGAATTCTCAAAAATAATTATTAATTATTATATTTAATATAATTATTAGTTATATGAATGTGTATGACTTTGCTGTGATTAGCAGTGCTGGCTAACTGGAAGTATTTTAGACCAGTGCTTGCATCTGTGCCGCTAAAGGACAAAGTCCATCCGGTGCTGCGCTGTCCTGCTTTCCACGGGCCGCGGCACCGAGGAGGTGCGTGGAGGGAAGAGCACGAGGAGAAAAAGCGAACACCTCGCATGATGTGTTTTTATCAGCTCAGTTTTCACACCTAGGAGTCCAACAGTTCAGTCTCCATCCTGTGAGGATCCCAACACGTACAACAGTCCTGCACTGTCCAACACTCAGAGAGAGAATAACATTTACATTTACAAAACAACATGCCTGTGCCTTTAACTAAAGAAAGATACTCAAACACTGACGATAGAGTAATATCAATAACACATTTTGTATCTGCTGCTGACTTTAGAAGCAAAGTGAGCTGACTTACTTGCAAATATTATAAACATTTTTATTTGAATCCACGCTGCTGGTGAAAAGTTCTGAATCGGCTGCTTTACTTCTGTTTTTCTTCTTTGCTTCAACAATAACTATTTGACCGGAGATTAAAAACAGTTTCATTCGCACACCAAATATTATATTAATGTTTGAAATCGTTTTGGACCCAAAAGAAGAAGAATTAAATGATTCAAACTTTCATTTAGTGGATGTCCCCACAGTGTTGCATGACAGGAGAGAATAGTGTTGAACTTGGATTTTAAATTGTTTTACAGTCCAAAAAATCTTAAATGATCCTCAATTATTACTGAATCACCATAAATATTTAGTGAGTGCTATTCTTATTCAACTGTTGCTCAGAGGGATCTTTGTCTCTTTCTGCCCTCTTCATTGTCAGTATGGTTGAACGTGTTATTTGTAAAGAAGACTTTCCACTACCTAAAAACATGTAGAGCAGTCCTCCCAGACATCTGACTGGATGAGGGATGCACCGATTTATCGGCCGAACCTCAGTATCGGTTTGCCCTGTCTAGACAGAGCAGGAAATAACAGTATCGTCTGCATACAAGGGAACATTTGCATTGGGCACATTTTGACCGACACTGTCGACATAAATTGTGAATAAGAGTGGTCCTAGGACCTAACCCTGGGGCACACCCTTTATTACGTTAGGGGGCTAGAGATGTTGCCTTCAGCTTATACACACTGTAAATCATTTTGTGTTGGTTAAAAAAATTATTTATGAAACCGATCACTTCTAGCTCTCTTAACTTAATAAAAGATATGCACCAAGGTACTCTTTTTAGGAATGTGGAATACTCCTGTCAGTATTGGTTATGCTTCACAAAGATCCAAATACAGCTGTTGCTCTTTTCATCATCGTTGAATCCAGAAGCATTGTTTGAGCATTCAGCAGCGCTTTGTGCTGTTTAAAAGCCTTCTATTTGACTGATAATTCACTTCTAAATTGCGCTCCGGTCTTTTTTTTTGTTACCAGGACTTTCAGCCCACGTCAGTATTTTCTCCATGTTGCACATGCTTTAAATAAGAACCCTCACACTCACTGTTGCTGTGTAAGTATCTGGCATCTATTTAAATCAATTGTATCTGTCCTTTGTACCAGAGTAAGCCTGCTCATACGCCTGCTCATACGTCTGGACAAGATGCAGTAAAGGAGAGAAAGAAGCCCCAGCCTGAGGAGAGGAAACTTTCCCCTGTGCCGTGCGGCGGCTCAACCACGGAGAACGGCATGGAGGACGTCGAGCCGGAGCAGCTGAAAGGAGATGAAGAGGAACGCAGGGCTCTCATCCAACCTAAAAGTGCCTTTAGCAGTGACTCCAAGACGTGCCATTCTAATCCTCACTTTAATGCACTAAATGTAGACAGCGGCTGCAATAGAGATGAAGGTCTGGAGGCTGCTGTCTTAAAAGAAGAAGAGTAAGCCAATTTTTCTAGAAAAGATAGAACAGGGTTAGGGGATCTGGAAATGTGGAAATTCAATTTACCTTTTTCCTGTTCGATAAAGAAAATAGATCCCTTTCATTAAACACATGAGATATATGACACACTGCTAGTTTAAGTTTTAATCAATCACCAAGATTTCTAGAGGTTTATGAGAATAATACTCTTCCTTTTCATTCGAATATTAAAGCTCAAACCAGCTTTACTTTAAAATATTTTAGTTCTTATAGTGAGGTGATATAGTTATCAATTTTGTGTTGTCTAGTAATGGCTTAGTGAAAACCAAACCTTTTAATGAGGAAAACAAGATGCAACACATCAGTCAGATGAAGAGCTGCAGTATTACCGCTTCAACAAAAACCTTGTGCATGGTTCACTAACTGAGAGTTTAGCCGTCAGCCAGGTTACACCTACGCCAGTTTAGTATTGTTTCCTACACCAGGATCATCATTTAACAGCTGTTCATCTTTCATCGGTCACCAGAGAAATAGTGAATTCCCCACTGCTAAACTCTTCCTCACTCATGGATTTTTGGTTTGAGTGAATATTGATAGATTGTGGTGTGGTGTATTTGAAGGCATCTTGGCTACAATGCTTAATAAATCTATATTCTTTTAGTACAAGTTGTTGGTTTGTTTATTTATCCCTATCGTAATGTCACAGCATGTAGGAATTCATATTTCACCTTTTCTCTGCTCACTTTCTGCATATTCAAATTCCTGCATTAATTTTTAAAAGCAGTGGAATGAGCATGTCTGCTCTCAATGCAAACAGGCAAAATTATGAAATGATGCCTTGTGGAAAGGTTGACTGTGAAGACCCATGCACACCTTCAATGACTTGTAGACATGGACATTAGAAGAGTGATTATTGTCCTCTTGCCACCTTACAATAGAGATGCATACATGTGAATAAAACATACTTCAGATTCTAAACTGATGTGTGGGGGGACTTTGACCTGCAGCGTTATGAGAGCCAACTTCAATACAAACGCATATTACAATTCAGAGAAACATCTACCCACAACAACACGCAGCTTTCATACTGCCAGGACATTCTGACACTAGTCATAGGAAAGAATCTGTCAAATAGTTTCTTCAATATTGTAATGCCTCTGCGAATAAATACACCTATGCAAAGGAATCATTTGTGAATATTATTAAGTCAGGGATTTTCCAGTAATAATTCCCAGTCCCCTACACAGAGCAGTTGCCAGGATGAGAACCCCACCAACCTAAAACATTTCTGACTAGCCACCAACTGTAATCAAAACCACAAGGATTGTACTTTTGTATTAATAATGGAACTATATAAAACATACAAATACAAATATAGCTCCTTAGAAACAACATGTATAACTCATATATAACATGTTTTCCCAGTGGTACCAAAGACCCTATGAGAAGTCAATAAATAACAAATTACTTATATTTGACAAACATGACTAAACAATGAATGTCTTCTGTAATTACATTTGTACTTACTTGTTTCTTAATTTATTAATAATCTGATATGTTATGATATATTATACTTTATCGTACTGTTTCATTTATTATTTAGAACTTTTTCAATATCGTTATTTAATTTGGTTGTATATTAACCACGTTATAGTAATTATGTAATAGCAAAATAATGTGCACATGGCAGAATGTGGAATTTTAAAATGTATTCATCAGCTAACAATAAGCCTGATGATGATGATGATGATGATGATGATGATAATAATAATAATTATTAATATTATTATAATATTATTATTATTGGATGGAGGCTGCAGTGTTGATTGATCCGGATATTCATTGATCTGGTTTGAGCTCCTTGTTTAAACTGCTCCCTGACGTAACTTTCACATTTATTTATTTCTTTATTTTGTAGCGACATCGAGGCTACATTTTTTTAGTGGCTTCTTATATGAGCGCCTCTGTGCCGTGCAGTCACGAGGGGTCACATAATAATAATAATTATTATTATATATAATAATAATAATAATAATAATAATAATAATAATAATAATAATAATAATGCATTTGAGGAAAGCCTGCTAGACAAACCTCCATCGTTTCCACCACCCGGCCGTGGTGTGATGGAGATGTGCGTTTAGGTTCATGTGTCCGACCGGCGGCTCTGCCCCTGGCTTTTTTTCTGGGGAACATCATATTGGATCATATTGTTTGCAGGACGTTGTTCCTCCTGCAGCCCCCCCAGTCTATCCCGACGTAGTTGTGAATTGAACATGGCGACTGTACCAGTATATTGCATCTGCAGATTACCTTACGACGTGACCCAGTTTATGATCGAGTGCGATGCTTGCAAGGACTGGTTCCACGGCAGGTAAGCACACATTGCTCACTGTTGTGTTTTTGTGGCGGGTTGCATTTGTTTAAAACAAACAAAAATGGCGAGCTCTCGGTGCGTTTGACAGCTTTGTGGCTCTCGCTCGGCCGTGTACATCTGAAGAGAGGCCGCTGGAGAAGAAGGAGAAGGCGGAGTTAAATATAGCCGACCGACCGGGGTTGTGACATTTTTTCGCGAATAACACAAAACAGATACCCCTTATAAAAAGTTTTGGTGGTTTATATAGTGATGTAGGTGTGTGCTTTGTCTATTAATTGCACTTAATGTTTATTTCACATCCCGCATAGTCTGAACCAACCCTTCCCGGTGTAGTGAGCGGGCGGGCGGTAGAGGCAGCGGGGGAAGCCTCGGCACACTCGCTACACATTTGTCTCCCATTCTCCCTCTTCATAGCCGCTTTCAGGCTGACATTTCGCCTACATTGTCTGTAAATGTTGTTCTGCGAGCTTTTACCGAGTGTTTCTACAGAGCACGGTTGAAAATCACGACCCGAGTCTGAGCTGAGCCCGTACAGCCTTCCTGCCAGGCAGCAGCAGTTATGGCTGACAATAGCCCGGACTGGAGCCCGTAAGCTCCAGCGGGGAAAATATAGTTATTATAATTCACTGAGCAGGCTTAACGTGACTTTGAGCTGTAAATAATAGCAGTTTTATTTTACTGCGAAGAAACAGGGACGTTTCGTCCACCGCCGCTCATCACTTTCCCCGCCGTAACGTTACATACAGTAGGCTGTAATGAACCCTGCTATCGTCATGTCGTATGCCCTGCTGTTGTTGTTGCTGCACTCGTTTGTCTATTGCTATGTTTCATGCTGCTTGTCTTTTCGGGAAGACATCAGTTAATCGTGTTTCGTTGGTGAACGAGCCCTTCAGAGCAATGGACAGTATTTACGCGCCTGAACGTTAACCCTTTAAGGCTCCCCTGGCTACTTAGCTGTACTAAATGTAGCGTTATTACATTATGTAGCGGTGAATTAAATGCTGGGGATAAACTATGACCTCCACTAGCGCATCACATCAGCATAAGCCAAACATCCAGTATAATGAAGAAAGACCCATCTTTAAATGTAGACCCTAAATGTTCCCACATCAGCTTGATGCTGCTTACTATATCATTACAGTAGGAGCAGCTCTGAGTTCAAGTCTGAAAGGTTTATGTAACTCGATAAATGGGGAGAAACTCAAAAGAAAAGTGTGATACAATAGATTTCCCTTACATCCCAGCTTAGAATACAAATCCAATCATGCATTTACGTTGCATTACATTTAATTTAGCTGTCGCTTTTGTCCAAAGCAACTTGCAATAAGTGCAAACAACCATGAGGATACAAACTCAGAACAGCAAGGATCTTGCAGGATTCCGAGCTCTATTAAATTAGGTTATTTAACTCAAATTACTACAACATACCTAGCACTATAATGGCTGTGTAAGTTTAGAATGAAAACACAGTAATACTTAATGCACCTACATTATATTCTAGAGTAACTGGATGTGTGGATCTAAGTTCTGATATGTCGTCGCTGTAGAGGATAATATGATATTATTTGGCCAAGGTACTAACTAGGGTTGTCACCATTACAGAAATGCAGTAGTCGATACCAATACCAGGGAAATTCCATGATTTTCCATACCAATTTGATACCACAGTGAAAAACAAAACAATAAATCCCATGTACTTCTGCATACACTCCTTCATTATTGTTTACATTCTGGTTTTTGTTAGGAAGTTAAACAGGTCATAACTCCCTCTCTAATATCTCTTGTATATTGCTTCAAACAGCTGGATTATTCAAGTTTCTCCCCAAAAACAAAATGTCACATTATGATAACGTTATACTTTACCATGTCCAATACACATTTTCTCTGAATAGAGCTTGAACGGTAACAGTGTGGTAACTTTACTCTAGAAAATAGAGTGCCGTCACGTTTTCAGCCTTTTGACATAGAGGAGCTTTTGGATTAAGGTAATTTTAATATTATCTTCTATTTTGGATGGGGAAATACCCCAATGTCCATTAGTCTGCCTCCTTGGTAGAAAATGACAACACTCACACACTCCATCATTGTATTAGCTTTTTTGGTAACACTTTACAATAAGGGCCACACAACTGTGAGTAGTTACCAGGGAACAAATGAGGAACTAACTGGAACTAACTTCATCATTATTTTATGATTACTTAGTCTTTTTGTGTTCCTTCAAGTAAAGTGAAACATAATACTGAGTAGTTACTAAGTAGCCCCTCATTACTTAAAGCTTGGGTAGGTAACATTGGAGAAGCCAGAAAGAATAAACCAGATTTAAAAAATGATTCAACCCAAAAACCCAGCTTAATATTGCCAACTCTTTTCCAATCAAAGTATCTAGCAGCACTAGCTCCAAAAGTCACTAAATCTAGCGAAAAAGTTTCCAAGTTTACAACACTGACAACCCATCCCTTCAGGAGTCCCACTACAGACACTCTACCAAAATGATCATTATGAACAAAAACAACGACAGGTAGACAGGCAGGTAGGTAGACAGACAGGAAGGTAGACATCCAGATAGGTAGACAGGCAGGTAGACAGAAAGGTCGGCTGTCTAATCATTTCATTAAGGCCGAACCATTCAAATGTGACCAGAAATATGCATATTGAATGTTTGCAAAAACATTGCTGCGCAATCCATACATCCTGCCCCAAGCCGATCAATACTGCCGATGTGCAACTCTCAACTGCAATGAGAAGGACGTTAAACATATTATTAGGATTTATTGGAAATTACATTACATTGCTTTAGTATTGACTTGAATTTATTGTCAATGGAGCAGGCAGCCTCCATCATCTTTGAATATGACCATGGAGATGATGGACAATAGGCTTTATGATTGAATTGTATTGCAATTGATCCCCCCCAGGTTTGTCTGCCTTAATTTGTTTGATTATGGATTATACAATATTGTTTTATATAAAAGTTTTGTGTTGTCCATCATTGTCTAACCGTACGTTTATATAGTATGTCAGTGTTTTGTCCTTTGTCATCTCTAGTACTTACTGCTAATTACATTGTCAAGCTATAGAAAATATCAACTGGATAGTTTGTGTGGAAATATGATTACACTAGTAACAAGATATAATAACACAGGTATGTATAGTGAGCATGTAGTAGTTATGTTAATTAAAACGGCCGTCGGTCAATGTCTGGCATTCGGTGAATGTCTGTCGGCCTAGTTTTTGCAGTGTGCACTTTTCCGTCAGTCTCCGATTCAACATGATGAATGTCGGCAAAATAAATCACTCTGATTAGCTGTTCAGTTTAAGCGACGTGAGGAAAACAAACAAACAACTAAAGTAAAGATGGCACACATAGTCTATTTTCATTTTTCATCTTCACCTCATCTGATCAGTCATGTACAGTACATGGATATTTTCACAAAGACACGGCCACCTGGAATGAAACTAAGTAGTCAGCGAGAGTGGTGTGAAAATGGTTGACAAACGCTGCTTTGTTTCATAGTGTGCATCTTAACAACGGCTTGTTTATTTACAGTCAGATCTTCCAGTTTACCTTTTCTAATGAATACACACTACTGCCGCCACACAGAACGTACGTGCTAGTTTGCTTTTGGCTGTCGTCTTTTGAGTCAGATAGGAAGACTGCTATCAGTTTGTTCTCTGAGGTGTTAGCTTCACTAAGACATGCCGAAGGGGCAGCTTGTCCAGCTCAAACAAAACTGAAAAACACTTTCCTACAACTTGTAAACGGTCTTATTTACATCTGAGAGTCATCTTGGTGTTGAGGAGAGGGCTTCGGAGATGCTGCTTGCAGTTGTTGTTGATCAGGAAATAGTTAAAACTCTAACTGCTCCTAAAACCACAATATTTGATGTTTCTGTTTTATACCATATTGAGTGAACAGCCCAACATGCACATACTGTAAGTCAGCCTTTGGACTGCTTGGATTTCTTTTTTTTTTATTCTTTTTGTTATATCGAAATATTCTTTAAATCCTGACAGCAATTAATAAATCAAATGCTCTGACAATTTTTTATTTTTTGAATCCGGTATCTGCCACTCTATAAGTCCATCCCATCATTTCATTTGGGCTAAATGAAATGATGGGATGGCTGACCTGCCCGTCTACCTACCTGCCCGTCTACCTATCTGCCCGTCTACCAATCTGCCCGTCTACCTACCTGCCCGTCTACCTACCTGCCCGTCTACCTATCTGCCCGTCTACCTACCTGCCCGTTTACCTACCTGCCCGTCTACCTACCTGCCCGTCTACCTATCTGCCCGTCTACCTACCTGCCTGTTTACCTACCTGCCCGTCTACCTATCTGCCCGTTTACCAATCTGCCCGTCTACCTACCTGCCCGTTTACCTACCTGCCCGTCTACCTATCTGTCCGTCTACCTATCTGCCCGTCCACTCTATAAGTCCATCCCATCATTTCATTTGGGCCAAATGAAATGATGGGATGGCTGACCTGCCCGTCTACCTACCTGCCCGTCTGCCCGTCTACCTACCTGCCTGTCTACCTACCTGCCCGTCTACCTACCTGCCCGTCTACCTATCTGCCCGTCTACCTACCTGCCCGTCCACTCTATAAGTCCATCCCATCATTTCATTTGGGCCAAATGAAATGATGGGATGGCTGACCTGCCCGTCTACCTACCTGCCCGTCTACCTATCTGCCCGTCTACCAATCTGCCCGTCTACCTACCTGCCCGTCTACCTACCTGCCCGTCTACCTATCTGCCCGTCTACCTATCTGCCCGTTTACCTACCTGCCCGTCTACCTACCTGCCCGTCTACCTACCTGTCCGTCTACCTATCTGCCCGTCTACCAATCTGCCCGTCTACCTACCTGCCCATCTACCTACCTGCCCGTCTACCTACCTACCCGTCTACCTATCTGCCCGTCCACTCTATAAGTCCATCCCATCATTTCATTTGGGCCAAATGAAATGATGGGATGGCTGACCTGCCCGTCTACCTACCTCCCCGTCTACCTATCTGCCCGTCTACCTACCTGCCCGTCTACCTACCCGTCTACCTATCTGCCCGTCTACCTACCTGCCCGTTTACCTACCTGCCCGTCTACCTACCTGCCCGTTTACCTACCTGCCCGTCTACCTACCTGCCCGTCTACCTATCTACCTGTCTACCTACCTGCCTGTCTACCTACCTGCCCGTCTACCTATCTGCCCGTCTACCTACCTGTCCGTCTACCTATCTGCCCGTCTACCAATCTGCCCGTCTACCTACCTGCCCATCTACCTACCTGCCCGTCTACCTACCTACCCGTCTACCTATCTGCCCGTCCACTCTATAAGTCCATCCCATCATTTCATTTGGGCCAAATGAAATGATGGGATGGCTGACCTGCCCGTCTACCTACCTCCCCGTCTACCTATCTGCCCGTCTACCTACCTGCCCGTCTACCTACCCGTCTACCTATCTGCCCGTCTACCTACCTGCCCGTTTACCTACCTGCCCGTCTACCTACCTGCCCGTTTACCTACCTGCCCGTCTACCTACCTGCCCGTCTACCTATCTACCTGTCTACCTACCTGCCTGTCTACCTACCTGCCCGTCTACCTATCTGCCCGTCTACCTACCTGCCCGTCTACCTACCTGCCCGTCTACCTATCTGCCCGTCTACCTACCTGCCCGTCTACCTATCTGCCCGTCTACCTACCTGCCCGTCTACCTACCTGCCCGTCTACCTATCTGCCCGTCTACCTATCTGCCCGTCTACCAATCTGCCCGTCTACCTACCTGCCCGTCTACCTATCTGCCCGTCTACTTACCTGCCCGTCTACCTATCTGCCCGTCTACCTATCTGCCCGTCTACCTATCTGTCATTTGGGCCAAATGAAATGATGGGATGGCTGACCTGCCCGTCTACCTACCTGCCCGTCTACCTACCTGCCCGTCTACCTACCTGCCCGTCTACCTATCTGCCTGTCTACCTATCTGCCCGTCTACCTACCTGCCTGTCTACCTACCAGCTTGTCAGCTGTGAGTGCTAACACTAGCCATGTCCATCTGTTATCTAGCCCAACATGCACATACTGTAAGTCAGATTTTAAGTAAGCTTGGATTTCTTAAACATTTTTGTTATATTTGTTGAAATATTCTTTAAATCCTGACAGCAATTAATAAATCAAATGCTCTGACAATTTTTTATTTTTTGAATCCGGTATCTGTCACTCTATAAGTCCATCCCATCATTTCATTTGGGCCAAATGAAATGATGGGATGGCTGACCTGCCCGTCTACCTGTCTGCCCGTCTACCTGTCTGCCCGTCTACCTATCTGCCTGTCTACCTACCTGCCCATCTACCTATCTGCCTGTCTACCTACCAGCTTGTCAGCTGTGAGTGCTAACACTAGCCATGTTCATCTGTTATCTGGGTTGGATCATTTTAAAGATCTAGCTTACTCTTTCTGGCTTCTCCAATGTTACCTACCCAAGCTTTAAGCTGCATTAGACAATATGTTTTTATATTAGCATTGTATTAAATGAATGTGCGAAATGCGTTATGTCTGTACCTCAGCAGCTCCATTTATAATCATATTCTGGGTTCAGTCTCACCGCTCTCACCAACCCTTTTTACAGAAGCAGCAACTGCTGTCATCAGCAGACGAGCTCTGATAAATCCACATGTGCAGTTAGCAACTAAGCTAGCTGGTGAGGAAAGTCAAACACGTTGCCACTAAAGAGCCTTGTATTTTTCCAAAGCACAGCTGAGGGATAGTGAGTATTAGAGCCGACCCAAAAATTGGTTGAATGATCAGTATCATCTGCAAATATTAGCTTGTAACAGATATGTTGATATAGGCTCATATGTTGGCTGATAAGTAAAAAAGGAAATTACAATACCAAAATGTCAAAAATATGTATTGGGTTCATTAAGAAAGGTTGTCATTGTAACATAGTTAAAAGTACATTTTTCTTCTGTAAAATGTCCTGCTATGTATATATTTTGGTCACAATTCTTTAATCACAAAACAGAAAATATTTGTTTATGTTAGCGCTTACATTAATAAGCTAATATTGTCTGATAAATAATGAAGTAAAATATCAATATCTGTATGAGCCTAAAAAATGCATTTACATTTAGGCATTGCCAGAAACATAATGTTGTTATTGGGTGTGTAAAACGTCACTGTGTTTTGGGCTCCTTCTGCCCCCTAGAGGTGAAAACATTAACTGCACATACGAGGGACCATCAATGGCCTAACATTGGATTTGTTTCAAATCTTCAAATCAGGCCTCAATGCAACATGTGTAGTTAATGTGAACGTGCTACTTTATTACACTCAGTCATTCACATTTGTTTTAAATGGTTTGTACCTCAAAGTCAGTCACAACCTCTTGGTAATTGCCATCACTTTAGTTTTTAATAATAATGAACAATAACACAGATGTGAACCCGGGGAACACTACACACAGAATTCATTACAGTCCCATTTCCTTAATACCAGTAAATATTGCAACTAGAAATGATTACAGTTATCTGCAAGCAATGACTTGTGACTGTGTTTTGGTCTCCCAGTAAAACTGTTGGATGAATATTCTCTGTGGATTTGTCACAATTGCTTTTATAGAATATTGAGAAATGCAGCTTAGTTTCTGTCCTTTCACTTCCTGTCACTCAGTTATAATTGCAGGGTATCTTCTGTTGAGAAACAATTGTCAAAGAGGGTTGAGCTACAAAGCATAAAATAAGCCTCAGTCAACACTTCCTGCAGCTGCTTCACAATAAAAGCCTTCTGGTGGTTCACTCTGGAAGTGCTGAGTGTGCAGCAGACATTAAGACTTCATTGCAGCTCCGACAGCACAGAACAGAAGATCTGATCAGGAAACAGTGAGCGAATGGTAGAACAGGAAAGTAAGAGTGAAACCTCCAGCCAATATTAACCTCTAATTTACATATAGGAGTTACAAAACTACTGAAAGCTGAACGTAGCAATTTTGCACCATCGCTCTATTTACTTGACCATACAATGAAGCAATCAGTCCACAATGATGTCACAGCATCTAATACATCTTCAGGTTTAACATTTTTAACATTTTTAACACTGTAAAAATTTAATTTTGGCCAGATTGATCTATGATAACAGAACCTGTAAGAAGATACATATGTTTTACCTGTTTTTAATAAATAAATAAAAACACCAATACATTCCCAGGGTTTATTCAAGAAAAATAAGTGAAACTAAAATTAGGAGGCCTAGTTACATCATCATCGGTTCTGTAATACTAAGCATCAGTCAGTATGGAATATGTAAAAATATGTACCCTTCCTATCTGTCCCAAAGAGTCTTCTCAATCCGTCTTGATTTGAGTCCACACAGCCTGACTGGATCAGCTCTGGGCTTTCAGCAGCTACTGTATTAATACCAAGCGTTCATAGTATCTCATCTGCTTTCACATAGATTTCTCTTGCCACACAAATACAATGGAGGTCAGTGGAATTGTATTGGTTGTGCTCACAGCATTGACATTAAAACATTTTTTAAAAGCAATATATATTAGGCTATATATCTTTTCAGAAAAAGTGCAATTACTATAACGGGATTTGATTGGAGCTACTGTCTATAACAAATTGATCATTGTTTTAGTACCAAGCTCTCTCAGTAATGTACATATGGGCTGTCTGAATAATATCCATCCAAAGACATGTCTGATGTATTTGGTGTTTTGGTTGCTGACAAATCATTTTCCTGATGCTTTTATCTTCAGACCATGTTATTTGTGTGTAGCTGACATTATCTGGTGTGTCTCAAATTACAGTTTACTGCTAGCTTACGAGCTAACTAGCTAGTTACCAGCAGGCCGTTGAACACACATGAGCCTAGTTGTTGCCGTGTAAAGTAGGGAAGGGTTTTACAAAATGATTTATTTAAAGGACAGTTGTGTTGTTGCTTCTTTACTGATGACATCTTTACAGTACAAGTAGCCGAGCTAGCAAGGCTACCAACAACTAGCCTCATGCTGTTCACACACGACTACCAAACAGAGAGGGGGCTGTCCACAGTAGGATTTGTTTTTAACAGCTGTGAACATCTGTTACATTTTATTGTACATGTAATAACACACCGTATGTCCTGTAAATGTGGGACACAGTGTTTGTTTGTGTGTCGGTGATATTACTTTATGATAATTATTAGTACGGTATATGGTTGTAGTACACTTGACTTGGTCAATATGTGCTTTCTCTGTTTGTAGTTGGTATTATATGGACTCTAACATTTGTTTGTATCCAGTTTTATTTTGTTGCTTTGACTATTTATCATTATTAATTATTAACACTTAGTTTGACCAGAAGGCACAAACTAGACAAGATACTGCCATTACTGTTCAAGAATTTACATTTTAAAGAATGAAGTGAGATGCTCATGTGTGTAATATTGTCTGCTCTCCATGATGAACAGAGAACAAGGAATAATAGCTGAATGTGTGACTATGGTTTTGCCTCGTACAGCATGTACAGCATGTACAGTATGATCACAGCGGTGTATGTAATGTACCTCTAGTGCCAACTGAGCAGACATGTCAGTGAATCTGTTAAACTAGCTCAACTTTTAGAATGAACTAAAAGAATGATCAAGATCAAAGCAGGCAGAGATTTTTAGTTTGGATCCTACACTTACCATAATGCACCTCACTCTCCCTCCCTGCCTGGTAAACACTTATGCTGCGTTCTATTTACTTTGGAGCTGTGAATCACAACCGAGTTCACGGCGTTCCAGTACAACAAGTTGGAAAACCAAGTTCTTGCCCGGTTAACTTTGTGAGCTTTGTTAGCCATTGTTAGCAATACCAGTGGATAACAACACGTTACGCAGTATGTTACACACAAACACCGTAGCAACATGTCCACAAATAGAAGTGTAGGATTGGCAATATATTACTACAGCTTTCACACTGTTCATGCACGGAGCAGCCATCTTGGAATTTGAGGTGGGGGGTCGGGTGAGGTTCTCCTGACTTTTCAAGTCGGAGGTCAGACTTCAGGGGGCGTATAGTTGTTGTTTCAACTTTCCAGGACAAATGGAACGCACCATTGTAAAAACTGTGAACAAGGACTGCATTCGCTTCACCTTTGAAACTTAAGAATAAATAAAATATTCGATTTGTAATCATCTGTTAAAAAAGAGAATTGTATTCAACAGGCCGTGCCTTGTCCTCCAGCGAGAGGCGTCCGTAAAATGCACAAAAAAAAGAGAAAGCTTGAGAAAACCACAGAGCTCTTCTGAATAGAAACCAAAGTATCTGAGAAGTAATGTGAGGAAGCATTTCGATTTTGACACCATGGATAAAAAAATAGTGAAGGTCACGCTGTTTGCTGCCTTACAGTAATGGAGGCACCGCAAAACTCCACTTCTAGAGCATGTTTTAGAATGTGTTGGCGACGTGGCACATTCAAATCCATTCAAACGAATTGCCTAATGCTTCCAAGTGTTTTGTAGTGAAATCTGTACATTACTGAACAGTGCTCAGATTGTTTGCTAAACATTAGCCATGTGGATCTTTATACGCATTAGTGATAAGTGATAAACATACACTTTTATGTTTTATCACAGACACTATGACACATGACCTCTGCAGAGGAGCAGCCTCCCCACAGAGGAAGCTAACAGAGCTGCTGAAGGACCAATGACAGAACTCACATGTGGTTTAGAGCCATACTCATGAAATCCATTCTGAAGCCGTCACAGCAGCAGCGTAGAGAAGTGGAGGTCACCTGATCCTGTGATGCGTTTAGTCTCAGATTGAAACTTGGAGTTGTGCCACCGCTTTACTGTAGTCAAGGTAAGATGTGTGTATAGTTCTTCTCAGTGTTACTGAAACTCAGACTGACTCATAAGTTGATAAAAAAAAACAGTTTAACATTTCATATTTAGTATAAATTGTAGGCGTTTTCCCTCAAAGCCACCAAGTTAAGGATGTCATGAACAGGCATTTCCTCGATGTGCACTCGCCCTCTTGTCTCTGCTTCAGTGAAAGTGAGTAGGCGGAGTAGTAAAGCTGTGAAGTTCACAGGAAGAAAAGGGAGCGTTCTGGGAAACTCCAAGTTCATTTGAGTTTAGGAGCCGCGGCTTCACACGGGAGGGACTTGCTTGAGCTGCTGAAGAGAAGAGCTGGACTTTCATCGTTTCAAACAATCCTTTGGACTTTTTTCAGTTTTCCTGTCTTGTCTACATCTTGTATCACGACTGAAGCTTTTGAATGTTATTGCAACTTTACCACCGGTAGCCCTACATGTGTGTTATATTGTGGTGACACTTTAATACTTGAGGGTCTGCAGCCTTAGTTTATTTCTCAGTATTCATTTCTACATATGAGACTTTTGCATTGATAATTATATTCCAGTCACAAAAAGTTTTGATGTGTTTTTTCTTCCTGACCACCACTGATTTCTGTTCATGTCACTTCACTACAAATGTCCGCTGCAGATATATTCATGTTTCTTTTTTGTGAAGAGCCAAAAGAAGATTTTTGGGAACATTTTGTCATTTGGAGTCAGACAGATACATATAGTTTAGATACATATGCATTTTCAATTACCGCTGAAACAATTAGTACATTTATCAATTTGTTGTACGACATAATATAAATTATTTAGATGATCAATTAATTGTTTTAGTTTTTCAAGCAACAACTCTAAACTTTCTCTGGTTCCAGCAGCTTTAGGAAAGTGTGACATTTCATTTCCCAAATGTTTAATCAAGAAAAGAACTGTTAGATGTTTTGATCATAAAGCTGCTGTCAATGCAGTGGTAGCTTTGACAAAAGTAAAGGCATACATGACATCACTGTGACTGATTATGAAAGCAAGTTTCAGGCCTTCAGTTGACTGTTAGTAGTGGAGTCCACATGCTTTGGAGAATGTTCCTTTAAGGTCACATTCCTAAACTTTAAAAAGTGTTCCTTGTGTTGTTTCAGCTGTGTTGAGGTGGATGAAGATGACGCTCCAGATATTGACATATATCACTGTCCAAACTGTGAGAAGAACCACGGTAAATCCACATGTAAGTAGCAAGTTATAGTGGCTGCTGACTGAAATGTTGTTTCTCTTAACAAAAAGGGAAATAACTGATGTGATCATTTCACTTCCTCTCAACTTTCTGCCACGGGATGTAAACCTCTGATAACAGATCACACTGTGTTGGAAAAACATGATTTTATGTCTTGATATGAAATTAAATGTCATGTCTTGATGTTTGCAACTGTGTTGTAAATGTTGTTAAGTGTTTTGTTTACTTCTGTTCTTCAGTGAAAAAGAAAAAGAACTGGAGCAAACATGACACGGGGCAAAGCACAGATATCAAAGCTGTTCAGAACGGCAGTCAGGTTTTCATAAAGGAGCTTCGCAGTAGGACCTTTCCAAGGTAAATACATTTCACACACTTTTTACTGTTTCATACAACTCATTAATGAACTGTACAAATGGGGTAAAGTGTGTGAGATGAAGTGGTAAACTTTGGGATCACATTTAATGGATTCAATTATAATGTTGATATTGATTAGGACTCTCAGTTTCCTGTCAACATTATTCCTCATTTATTAATAATCCCACTAGGGGGCACTGTTAAATAACTTTTCAAGGTCTGGCTTCAGATTGTTCACATGTCGCTGCCATAGTGATCTCGTCTCATGAAACGCTTCACACCTGCTCTCTCTCACTCTGGCTTCCAGTGCTGATGATGTTCTGGTGAAGCTGAACGGCAATCAGCTGACCGTGGATTACCTGGAGGAGGGGGGCTTCAACGAGCCAATCCTGGTTCAGAAGAAGGATGGCCTGGGCATGTCCCTGCCTGCTCCCACCTTCTACATCAGTGATGTGGAGAACTATGTTGGTAAGGAGCTCACTGACTACTGCCATTACTGTTATTAATTAACTAACTACTCCAGCCATTACTAACCACATAACTAACTCACTTTTAAAATAAGAGCATGAGCAATAGAAGAGGGAACAACAAATACAGATGTAATCTCTGCTTTGTATGCAATGTGATGGCTATCCAACCCATTAATACTGTATCTAATGTTTGTGCATTAGTTGGTGAATTCATTTAATTCCCCCTAAAAAGAAACTAGATAACATATGTACTCTAGCATTTTCTTTTCAATAGTGGGCACATGTGTTCTTTATTTCCCCTGTGTACAGGGGATCAGTGAGAGATCACTTGTCAACAGTATTCTTCTACGGACATATTTAGTTCACCAGTTTCCTGTTTAGCCAGTCGGTCGTTAGTTTTTCTTCAGCTTGTTTGATCGCGTCTTCCTCTGTTATTGTCTCAGGTCCGGATGTCGGTGTTGACGTCATTGACGTCACCAAACAGACTGACAGCAAGATGAAGCTCAAAGAGTTTGTCGATTATTACTACAGCACAAACAGAAAGAAAGTGTTAAATGTCATCAACCTGGAGTTCTCTGACGCGAGGTACGCCGTCTATGTGCGTTCTGATGTGTCGTTTGAAATGAAGTGGGAAAGTCCTGGTACTCATTTCTTCTTCTGCTTTTCTGCGCCAGGATGAATACTATAGTGGAGAGTCCACACATTGTGCGGCGGTTGTCATGGGTAGAAAACTACTGGCCTGACGACGCTCTGCTCGGGAAGCCGAAAGTCACCAAATACTGTCTTATCTGTGTCAAAGACAGCTACACAGACTTCCACATTGAGTGCGGTGGTGCCTCCGTTTGGTACCACGTCCTAAAGGTCAGTCACATCATGGTTAGCCAGGTGTCAGACAGTCAGGGTTGTCTGCCTGTGATGATGAGAAATGTCCGCTTATACAGCTGTGATTTTCTTTCAGGAATAAATGTGGAATACATTATCTCTCATACGACGATGATGATGATGACGGTGATGATGATGATGCCATCTGATTGCCTTTGTGTTTGCAGGGAGAAAAGATCTTCTTCCTCATCAAGCCCACCTCTGCTAACCTGTCTCTGTATGAGCGCTGGAGGTCATCGTCCAATCACAGCCAAATGTTCTTTGCTGACCAGGTGGACAAGTGTTACAAATGCACTCTGAAGCAAGGGCAGACGCTGTTCATCCCGTCAGGTCAGAGCCGTGACGCTGAGCGGGATTTAATCAAATACAAGATAATAATAATTATAATAATAAATTGAATTTATAAAGCGCTTTTCAAGACCTCAAAGATGTCCGGCATAATAAACATAGTGTAGTCTGTGTATGTAAAACGGGCGAGAAGACATATAGAATGTGTCCATTTCATTTGATGCTTTCTACTGAACAGTTTGCAGATTTTTAATTTTAAAAGTAATTTTCCAAAAGAAAATGCAAAACATTCTTCTGGCTTCTTTTCAGTTTTCTATCCCTCTGTAAATGCAATATGTGTGGTTTTTAGGCTGTTGGTCGTGCAAGACAATAAGTTTGTTCACTTTATTCTGACCTTGTAGAGAATAATCAATTCATTGATAAAAGTTCACAAATGATTAAATTAAGTTCAAGAGAAATCAGGGTTATTAAAGATTTGTAGATGCTGTATTTGTATTGTTTCCATTAATACTAAATTAAAATATCTTGCATGGTTTAAATGTTTTTTCTTTTTGGATTTATGAAACTTTTCTGGTAGGAAAATCACATTTTATGTCACAATATTGATATACTGTATGTTGTCATATCAAAATCAATTGATATATTTGTTTATGGATAAAATAATGTCAGTAATGTCTGTCGGCTTTTGGTCCCCGGCACATGAAACACCTGGCAAATCAAAGTACTGCGTTCCATTGATGTGAAAATATAATTATTTACAAAATCTTACAGAATGGTTTTAATAGTAAGTGTGAAAAAAGGCAAATGGTCGACACCGGTATAAAATAATGCAGTGGGAATGTTGAATGAATGAATATCTGTATTATTTAAAGTGGTTGAAATGTGATCGTCTCCTCAGGTTGGATCAATGCGATACTGACTCCGGTCGACTGCCTGGCATTCTCTGGACACTTCGTCCACAACCTGAGTGTGGAGATGCAGATGAGGTTTGGACACACACACATCCTTTATGCTGTCGTCGTCAACTTTGTTATTTATTTGTTATTCTAATGGCTGTTACCACCATGCCTCCTGCAGACAGGCATGTCCTAATTTGGGGGATTTAGTGTGACTTGAAGACCTTGGCTGATCTTACACAGTAGTTTCCACTGAGTCCTCATTTAGGACTTGTTTTTAGCTCCAAATTTCACCAATCTGTTTATTCATTCTCCGCATTTGGAAATACCTCATGAATTGCATAGTTTGTTGCAATAAACCTGTTGGTAATGCATGACAATGTTTAGATAAAACATCTTGGTTTATTCTCCTCAGAGCGTATGAAATCGAGAAGCGGCTAAAGGTCAAAACTCTCACCCCCTTCTCTAACTTCGAGACGGCGTGCTGGTACGTGGGACGACATCTCCTCGAGCGATTCAAGGGTAAACTCTTAAATCAGTTGGATGTATTTATAGATCTTATATGTGGAATTTTAAAAGCAAAATCTTATCCTCATTTAACTCACATTCCTCCAGAAGAATGCATGAAAGCAGAGAAAACACAAACACTGTCACAAATGAGTGTGGCTGCATGTCTGCTGCACAGATGAGGAGCTGGATGCTCCGATATTATTTCACTCATTAAATCGGTGAATTGCCGAGTTCACAGATGATTAGCTTCAAAAGATTTGGCCCAGCTAGAATCACTTGCTCCATTACTCCCCTCCACTGGCTTATGTTTCCACTTTCTTCTGTGGATGTGTGTGCGAGTTAAAGCCAGCTATTGAGTGGGGTGCACACTACTTGTAGCACACAACACAGCATTATTCTTTTGAACTGAAGGTCAGCTCTGGCAGTGCAGGAAAAAGGCTTATTATTAGTATTAATAGTATTATTAATCCTTTCCTATTTTGGTTGTGAATCCTCTTCTTAGAGCTACTTAGATATTCACAGTGCTTTCTGCAATCAAACTGAAATTAAAGAGGAAATCCACATAAAAGCTACATTTGCACAATTTCACATAAATTCACATAAATGGCTGTAGCACTACAGTAGTTGAATCCTTTATTTCATTGTACTGCGAACAGCTGACACAGAACAAGAGAGCTTTTCATGAAGAATCTGCATGG
Source organism: Cottoperca gobio (assembly GCF_900634415.1). NCBI lineage: Eukaryota > Metazoa > Chordata > Actinopteri > Perciformes > Bovichtidae > Cottoperca > Cottoperca gobio. Next base: position 682,825 of record NC_041359.1, read on the forward strand.
CTGGCATGACACACTGTACTGTAGTGACTGACACTGGGCATTTAGTAATGCAGCTGATGCACAGTCAACTTCAACATGTCGCATGGCTCTGGTGACTCTTTGTTTGAGGCTTAGCGCTTCTAACATGTATACATTGTAGTTAATGGACTTAACGGGCAGGATTCATTCAATGATAACATTTGCACTTCTTTTTCTGCAGGTTTACATAAAGCAAATAAGCAGCCAGCCCCATACCTGATACATGGTGCCAAAATCATCAATGGAGCCTTCAGAGCTTGGACTAAAAAACAGGTGTGGACACACGTCAGGTCTGTGTGTCTGTGTCCATCCAGGCTGTCATGGAAGGTATTGACAGTTTGTTTCCCTCCTCACAGGCCCTCTTGGAGCATGAAGATGAGCTTCCGGAGAACATGAAACCATCACAGCTCATTAAGGATCTTGCCAAAGAGATCAGGCTGTCAGAGGTATTGTGATTTAATGTTGGCATAGACACGATCAACCGTTGTCAAAAGTTACCGGTAGTTTTACACTTGGTGGCAAGTGCTCCCCTGAGGATGAACCCTTTACTTTTGAACAACATTCCTATATTGTCACCCACAGGACAAACTTCAGCGTTTGTAGCTTCAGAAAGATTCTGCTCTTTGTTTTGTTCCATGAAAGAGGAGAGTAGGGGCTGCAGGCGACAGCTGTGCCACTAAGTTTTATCTGTGAAGTAAAACATGTTCGGTATGAAAGCCACACAGAAAGAGCAAAGTTAAGTCCTACTAGACAAATATAACTTTATCTTCAGTCTTTTATAAAGTAGCGTTAGCATTTTAACTTTAGCAAGGTGTGGAACAAAGAGGATTGAACCTCATGCCGACGTTAAATGTTAGTGAGCTTGTTGATGAGTGGAAAGGTGTTTGTTTTTATGGAAAAATTTAATTTTTGTATTCTATGTGATAGTTCTGAAGGCAGTATGAGTTTATGCACACACAGGGAATTCAGGGAAATAAAACACTGACTTGGACATCACAAGAGAGTTATATTTTCAGAAGATACATTATAGTATAATCTATAATCGTGGACTAACATTAATGTTAGCTTCTACACTGTACCTAAAGTCAGCCTGGTTAGCCTTATATTTATGGAGCTACTATTTCTGTCACACCAAAAACAATATTGAGTTCTTGACTGTCTGTCAAAATGTTATTTCAACACTACTTAAAGTCAATGAGGTTGTGAACGCACCTTACTGCTGCGGCGCATACTCTCTTCCTATTGGCTCACAGCGCAGGTTCTGGACACCAGTTTAACAGCAGAACTTACATCGGGAAAATAAAAACGAAATAAAGGTGAATAAAATGTGGTTTCATCTATTTATTTTGAACATGCATTTAACACAACTAACAAATCATCCCAGAGCCCCAGAGCGACCCTCCAAACTGTCCAATCAGCAAATGTTTGTTTTTTTCGGTGATCAAATAATTGAAAGAATTGAGTATTAATTTCAGCCCTAGCTCAGTGGGGTTTAACTGCCGATTACAAACGAAAGCTAACTTCACAATTCCCTGCTTTTCTTTCTAGAATGCAACAAAAGCCATTAAGAGTGAGCCCAGCATTAAGGTACCGGTGGAGGAACCGCCATCCACCCACTCCGAGCCCGAAGAGCCCGTCTCCCCAGCTCATGTCCCCTCGCCCAGCAGAGAGAAAGCCAGAAAGAAAGCTTCCAAACCCCCCAAGCCTCCCAAGCCTCCTAAACCCCCGAAGATGCCCAAGGCCCCCAAGCCTCCGAAGGTGCCGAAGGTCAAGGAAGGAGGAAAGAAGAAAGCGAAGAAAGCGAAAGAGTCGTCGCCGCCTCCTAAACCCTCCAGCTTCGCAGCTCTTGAGTCCCATGCGAAAGACATCTTGAGCAAAATGGACCAGCCAAAAAAGACTAAGGTGAGTGGATGGTAATGTGAGCGTGAATGAATGAATATTTGTATCCTTAGTTGTGACTTTACTTGAGCCATTGTGCATCCCTTCAAGGAGAAAGCTGCTTAAATATACCCATTTGCGCAGAATAGTGAAAGCAACTCATAGTGACTCTTCATTGTTAATAATTGTGTCTTCAGGCTGTCAAGAACGTCCTCAGTATATCAGAGAAGGAAATGTCAAAGCAGAACAATGTGGAGAAGTTTGAAATCAGAGAGCAGAATAAAAACAAGACTGAAGCAAAATGGAAGTATAAGGTAAGCTGCATCCTAAAATTGATGATGCATGATTTAAACGGATGGCTGCGTGTTAAGAATGTCACAAGCCTTTAAAAGTTCTATTAAACTTTTGGTAAAGAAGACTCAAACAGTCAGGGTGTACAGCTGAGCACAACATGTAGGATCATCCAAAAGTGATGTGCACACTTCACTTCAAAGCAATCAGCAGAAATAATGATGAGAGGCCTGCAGCTCATCATTCCCCCCAACAGAGGTTACCTCATGGAATTATGCCACGTCCATATCCACTGCCTTCCATCCAAGTATTTACATGTGCCCTCATGTTTAAAGAAAATAATTACTTCTATCATTATTGCTGAACAACAGGGGGAGCAAAAGTGTCATTTGAAGACAGCAGGGCTTTGGTTTCATGGAAAATTCCATGCCAAACTGCTGTGGAATGCTCCAAGGATCTCCTCACATAAGGCCAAACATTTGCAGCTGGAGCAGAGACCCTGTTAGAGGTTTACCAAGGTCACAGAGACTCACTGCTGAGTCATGTTAGAGTCCTCAGCTCCTCTGTGTGCTGCGCAGGGCAGGTAGGCCCATGCTGCATGTCATTTCAATCAGCTGAATGCATGAGACGAGGTTCAGGTTACACCGCGGTTTCACATGCCTTTCATTTAGGAGTCAAAAGGGTTGTGGAGTGAATATTGGAAAAAGTATATTCTTGGATTTCAGTTAATTACACAGTGGGGATTTTCATGGCAGCAGTTTTGCATTCCTCTTTGTAAATTTGGTTTAGTTTAAATTTTCTCAGAAAATGTCATAAATGAATATCATCTGCGGACATCGTGATCATTTCAGTCTTTTTTTATTTGAATCAAATGACTTTTTTACACAACAGTGATTATATTGTGTGTCTTGAAATGAGATGATTAGACGAGTACTGATAATAAAAAATTTTGTTTCCATCATTTCATTTTTGAGTCAAATAACAGCTGTTAACATCCAAACATAATGACCTTACTGTATCTGCTGCACATGTTACATCTGCACATGTGTGTGCCTGGATTTCAGAGTGCAGTTGCCATTCAATGACAGCTACAGTATTTTTCCTTATTCACAGCAAGCATGTTGTATTGTTTAATTACGACTGATACAATAGAATAAGTGGAAGGGATCCATAGTGTCGAAGAAATGAGACACTGATTGTTTGAGTTTATTAATTATTATTTAATTTGATGTATTTCAGGCAGATTATAAAGCTACCATTAGTGAAATGTGCACTTCTGAGATACAGAGACTTTATTATATAATATATTTAATATATAAAACTGCATGAATGAAAGTCAAAGGTTGAGCACAGTGTGAGACTGTTATTTATTAGAGCCTGAAAGATTTTGGATTTTTGAGGGCATTACCAATATCAATATTTGAGAGCTTAAAAGGTGAAAAGGATTTTTTAATTGAAATAGTTGTGAAACAGATATGTAGTGAGCCAGATATCTAGTGAGCCAGATATGTAGTGAGACAGACATGTAGTGAGACAGATATGTAGTGAGACAGATAGGTAGTGAGATAGACAGATATATAGTGAGACAGATAGGTAGTGAGACAGATATGTCGTGAGACAGAAAGATATGTCGTGAGACAGACAGATATGTCGTGAGACAGACAGATATGTAGTGAGACAGATATGTCATGAGACAGATATGTAGTGAGACATATATGCAGTGAGACAGATATGTAGTGAGACAGAGATGTAGTGAGACAGATATGTCATGAGACAGATATGTCGTGAGACTGATATGTAACGAGACAGAAATGTAGTGAGACATATGTCGTGAGACAGAGATGTAGTGAGACCGATATGTAATTAGACAGAGATGTAGTGAGACAGATATGTCGTGAGACAGATATGTAATGAGACAGATATGTAGTGAGACAGATATAGTGAGACAGATATGTCGTGAGACAGATATGTCGTGAGACAGATATGTAATGAGACAGAGATGTAATGAGACAGAGATGTAGTGAGACAGATATGTAGTGAGACAGAGATGTAGTGAGACAGAGATGTAGTGAGACAGATATGTAGTGAGACAGATATGTCGTGAGACAGATATGTCGTGAGACAGAGATGTCGTGAGATAGATATGTAGTGAGACAGATATGTCGTGAGACAGAGATGTCGTGAGACTGATATGTCGTGAGACAGAGATGTAGTGAGAACATATGTCGTGAGACAGAGATGTAGTGAGACAGATATGTCGTGAGACAGAGTTCTAATGAGACAGATATGTCGTGTAACAGATATGTAGTGAGACAGATATGTAGTGAGACAGATATGTAGTGAGACAGATATGTTGTGTAACAGATATGTAGTGAGACAGATATGTAGTGAGACAGAGATGTAGTGAGACAGATATGTCATGAGACAGAGATGTAGTGAGACAGAGATGTAGTGAGACAGATATGTAGTGAGACAGATATGTAGTGAGACAGATATGTAGTGAGACAGATATGTTGTGTAACAGATATGTAGTGAGACAGATATGTAGTGAGACAGAGATGTAGTGAGACAGAGATGTAGTGAGACAGAACAGATAGTGAGACAGATATGTAGTGAGACAGAGATGTAGTGAGACAGATATGTAGTGAGACAGAGAAGTACTGAGACAGATATGTAGTGAGACAGAGACATAGTGAGACAGATATGTAGTGAGACAGATGTAGTGAGACAGATATGTAGTGAGACAGAGAAGTACTGAGACAGATATGTAGTGAGACAGATATGTAGTGAGACAGATATGTAATGAGACAGAGATGTAGTCAGACAGATATATCGTGAGACAGATATGTAATGAGACAGATATGTAATGAGACAGATATGTAGTGAGACAGATGTAGTGAGTCAGATTTGTAGTGAGACAGAGATGTACTGAGACATATATGTAGTGAGACAGATATGTAATGAGACAGAGATGTAGTGAGACAGATATGTCGTGAGACAGATATGTAATGAGACAGATATGTAGTGAGACAGATATAGTGAGACAGATATGTCGTGAGACAGATATGTCGTGAGACAGATATGTAATGAGACAGAGATGTAATGAGACAGAGATGTAGTGAGACAGAAATATAGTGAGACAGATATGTAATGAGACAGAGATGTAATGAGACAGATATGTAGTGAGACAGATATGTCGTTAGACAGAGATGTTGTGAGACAGATATGTAGTGAGACAGATATGTCGTGAGACTGATATGTAACGAGACAGAAATGTAGTGAGACATATGTCGTGAGACAGAGATGTAGTGAGACCGATATGTAGTGAGACAGATATGTCGCGAGACAGAGATGTAGTGAGACAGATATAGTGAGACAGATATGTCGTGAGACAGATATGTCGTGAGACAGATATGTAATGAGACAGAGATGTAATGAGACAGAGATGTAGTGAGACAGAGATATAGTGAGACAGATATGTAATGAGACAGAGATGTAATGAGACAGATATGTAGTGAGACAGATATGTCGTTAGACAGAGATGTTGTGAGACAGATATGTAGTGAGACAGATATGTCGTGAGACTGATATGTAACGAGACAGAAATGTAGTGAGACATATGTCGTGAGACAGAGATGTAGTGAGACCGATATGTAGTGAGACAGATATGTCGCGAGACAGAGATGTAGTGAGACAGATATGTCGCGAGACAGAGATGTAGTGAGACAGATATGTCGTGAGACAGATATGTAGTGAGATAGATATGTAGTGAGACAGAGATGTCGTGAGACTGATATGTAACGAGACAGAAATGTAGTGAGACATATGTCGTGAGACAGAGATGTAGTGAGACCGATATGTAGTGAGACAGATATGTAGTGAGACATAGATGTAGTGAGATAGATATCTCGTGAGACAGAGATGTAGTGAGACAGAGATGTAGTGAGACAGATATGTAGTGAGATAGATATGTAGTGAGACAGAGATGTCGTGAGACTGATATGTCGTGAGACAGATATGTCGTGAGTCAGCGATGTAGTGAGACAGATATGTAGTGAGACAGAGATTTAGTGAGACAGAGATGTACTGAGACAGATATGTAGTCAGACAGATATGTAGTGAGACAGATATGTAATGAGACAGAGATGTAGTCAGACAGATATATCGTGAGACAGATATGTAATGAGACAGATATGTAATGAGACAGATATGTAGTGAGACAGATGTAGTGAGTCAGATTTGTAGTGAGACAGAGATGTACTGAGACATATATGTAGTGAGACAGATATGTAATGAGACAGAGATGTAGTGAGACAGATATGTCGTGAGACAGATATGTAATGAGACAGATATGTAGTGAGACAGATATAGTGAGACAGATATGTCGTGAGACAGATATGTCGTGAGACAGATATGTAATGAGACAGAGATGTAGTGAGACAGATATGTCGTGAGACAGAGATGTAGTGAGACAGAGATGTAGTGAGACAGATATGTAGTGAGATAGATATGTAGTGAGACAGATATGTCGTGAGACAGATATGTCGTGAGACAGAGATGTCGTGAGACTGATATGTCGTGAGACAGAGATGTAGTGAGACATATGTCGTGAGACAGAGATGTAGTGAGACAGATATGTCGTGAGACAGAGTTCTAATGAGACAGATATGTCGTGTAACAGATATGTAGTGAGACAGATATGTAGTGAGACAGAGAAGTACTGAGACAGATATGTAGTGAGACAGATATGTAGTGAGACAGAGATGTAGTGAGACAGATATGTCATGAGACAGAGATGTAGTGAGACAGAGATGTAGTGAGACAGAGATGTAGTGAGACAGATATGTAGTGAGACAGAGATGTAGTGAGACAGATATGTAGTGAGACAGATATGTAATGAGACAGAGATGTAGTCAGACAGATATATCGTGAGACAGATATGTAATGAGACAGATATGTAATGAGACAGATATGTAGTGAGACAGATGTAGTGAGTCAGATTTGTAGTGAGACAGAGATGTACTGAGACATATATGTAGTGAGACAGATATGTAATGAGACAGAGATGTAGTGAGACAGATATGTCGTGAGACAGATATGTAGTCAGACAGATATGTAGTGAGACAGATATGTAATGAGACAGAGATGTAGTCAGACAGATATATCGTGAGACAGATATGTAATGAGACAGATATGTAATGAGACAGATATGTAGTGAGACAGATGTAGTGAGTCAGATTTGTAGTGAGACAGAGATGTACTGAGACATATATGTAGTGAGACAGATATGTAATGAGACAGAGATGTAGTGAGACAGATATGTCGTGAGACAGATATGTAATGAGACAGATATGTAGTGAGACAGATATAGTGAGACAGATATGTCGTGAGACAGATATGTCGTGAGACAGATATGTCGTGAGACAGATATGTAATGAGACAGAGATGTAATGAGACAGAGATGTAGTGAGACAGAAATATAGTGAGACAGATATGTAATGAGACAGAGATGTAATGAGACAGATATGTAGTGAGACAGATATGTCGTTAGACAGAGATGTTGTGAGACAGATATGTAGTGAGACAGATATGTCGTGAGACTGATATGTAACGAGACAGAAATGTAGTGAGACATATGTCGTGAGACAGAGATGTAGTGAGACCGATATGTAGTGAGACAGATATGTCGCGAGACAGAGATGTAGTGAGACAGATATGTCGCGAGACAGAGATGTAGTGAGACAGATATGTCGTGAGACAGATATGTAGTGAGATAGATATGTAGTGAGACAGAGATGTCGTGAGACTGATATGTAACGAGACAGAAATGTAGTGAGACATATGTCGTGAGACAGAGATGTAGTGAGACCGATATGTAGTGAGACAGATATGTAGTGAGACATAGATGTAGTGAGATAGATATCTCGTGAGACAGAGATGTAGTGAGACAGAGATGTAGTGAGACAGATATGTAGTGAGATAGATATGTAGTGAGACAGAGATGTCGTGAGACTGATATGTCGTGAGACAGATATGTCGTGAGTCAGCGATGTAGTGAGACAGATATGTAGTGAGACAGAGATTTAGTGAGACAGAGATGTACTGAGACAGATATGTAGTCAGACAGATATGTAGTGAGACAGATATGTAATGAGACAGAGATGTAGTCAGACAGATATATCGTGAGACAGATATGTAATGAGACAGATATGTAATGAGACAGATATGTAGTGAGACAGATGTAGTGAGTCAGATTTGTAGTGAGACAGAGATGTACTGAGACATATATGTAGTGAGACAGATATGTAATGAGACAGAGATGTAGTGAGACAGATATGTCGTGAGACAGATATGTAATGAGACAGATATGTAGTGAGACAGATATAGTGAGACAGATATGTCGTGAGACAGATATGTCGTGAGACAGATATGTAATGAGACAGAGATGTAGTGAGACAGATATGTCGTGAGACAGAGATGTAGTGAGACAGAGATGTAGTGAGACAGATATGTAGTGAGATAGATATGTAGTGAGACAGATATGTCGTGAGACAGATATGTCGTGAGACAGAGATGTCGTGAGACTGATATGTCGTGAGACAGAGATGTAGTGAGACATATGTCGTGAGACAGAGATGTAGTGAGACAGATATGTCGTGAGACAGAGTTCTAATGAGACAGATATGTCGTGTAACAGATATGTAGTGAGACAGATATGTAGTGAGACAGAGAAGTACTGAGACAGATATGTAGTGAGACAGATATGTAGTGAGACAGAGATGTAGTGAGACAGATATGTCATGAGACAGAGATGTAGTGAGACAGAGATGTAGTGAGACAGAGATGTAGTGAGACAGATATGTAGTGAGACAGAGATGTAGTGAGACAGATATGTAGTGAGACAGAGAAGTACTGAGACAGATATGTAGTGAGACAGAGACATAGTGAGACAGATATGTAGTGAGACAGATGTAGTGAGACAGATATGTAGTGAGACAGAGAAGTACTGAGACAGATATGTAGTGAGACAGAGATATAGTCAGACAGATATGTAGTGAGACAGATGTAGTGATACAGATATGTAGTGAGACAGAGATGTAGTGAGACAGAGAAGTACTGAGACAGATATGTAGTGAGACAGAGATATAGTGAGACAGATATGTAATGAGACAGAGATGTAATGAGACAGATATGTAGTGAGACAGATATGTAGTGAGACAGATATGTCATGAGACAAATATGTAGTGAGACAAATATGTCGTGAGACAGATATGTAGTGAGACAGATGTAGTGAGACCGATATGTAGTGAGACAGATATGTAGTGAGACAGATATGTAGTGAGACAGAGATGTAGTGAGACAGATATGTAGTGAGACAGATATGTATTGAGACAGATATGTCGTGAGACAGATATGTCGTGAGACAGATATGTAATGAGACAGAGATGTAATGAGACAGAGATGTAGTGAGACAGATATGTCGTGAGACAGATATGTAGTGAGACAGAGATGTAGTGATACAGAGATGTAGTGAGACAGATATGTCGTTAGACAGAGATGTTGTGAGACAGATATGTAGTGAGACAGATATGTCGTGAGACTGATATGTAACGAGACAGAAATGTAGTGAGACATATGTCGTGAGACAGAGATGTAGTGAGACCGATATGTAGTGAGACAGATATGTCGCGAGACAGAGATGTAGTGAGACAGATATGTCGCGAGACAGAGATGTAGTGAGACAGATATGTCGTGAGACAGATATGTAGTGAGATAGATATGTAGTGAGACAGAGATGTCGTGAGACTGATATGTAACGAGACAGAAATGTAGTGAGACATATGTCGTGAGACAGAGATGTAGTGAGACCGATATGTAGTGAGACAGATATGTAGTGAGACATAGATGTAGTGAGATAGATATCTCGTGAGACAGAGATGTAGTGAGACAGAGATGTAGTGAGACAGATATGTAGTGAGATAGATATGTAGTGAGACAGATATGTCGTGAGACAGATATGTAATGAGACAGATATGTAAGTGAGACAGATATAGTGAGACAGATATGTCGTGAGACAGATATGTCGTGAGACAGATATGTAATGAGACAGAGATGTAATGAGACAGAGATGTAGTGAGACAGATATGTCGTGAGACAGAGATGTAGTGAGACAGAGATGTAGTGAGACAGATATGTAGTGAGATAGATATGTAGTGAGACAGATATGTCGTGAGACAGATATGTCGTGAGACAGAGATGTCGTGAGACTGATATGTCGTGAGACAGAGATGTAGTGAGACATATGTCGTGAGACAGAGATGTAGTGAGACAGATATGTCGTGAGACAGAGTTCTAATGAGACAGATATGTCGTGTAACAGATATGTAGTGAGACAGATATGTAGTGAGACAGATATGTAGTGAGACAGATATGTCGTGAGACAGATATGTCGTGAGACAGAGTTGTAGTGAGACAGATATGTAGTGAGACAGATATGTCGTGTAACAGATATGTAGTGAGACAGATATGTAGTGAGACAGAGATGTAGTGAGACAGATATGTAGTGAGACAGATATGTCATGAGACAGAGATGTAGTGAGACAGAGATGTAGTGAGACAGAGATGTAGTGAGACAGATATGTAGTGAGACAGAGATGTAGTGAGACAGATATGTAGTGAGACAGAGAAGTAATGAGATAGATATCTCGTGAGACAGAGATGTAGTGAGACAGAGATGTAGTGAGACAGATATGTAGTGAGATAGATATGTAGTGAGACAGAGATGTCGTGAGACTGATATGTCGTGAGACAGATATGTCGTGAGTCAGCGATGTAGTGAGACAGATATGTAGTGAGACAGAGATTTAGTGAGACAGAGATGTACTGAGACAGATATGTAGTGAGACAGATATGTAGTGAGACAGATATGTAATGAGACAGAGATGTAGTCAGACAGATATATCGTGAGACAGATATGTAATGAGACAGATATGTAATGAGACAGATATGTAGTGAGACAGATGTAGTGAGTCAGATTTGTAGTGAGACAGAGATGTACTGAGACATATATGTAGTGAGACAGATATGTAATGAGACAGAGATGTAGTGAGACAGATATGTCGTGAGACAGATATGTAATGAGACAGATATGTAGTGAGACAGATATAGTGAGACAGATATGTCGTGAGACAGATATGTCGTGAGACAGATATGTAATGAGACAGAGATGTAATGAGACAGAGATGTAGTGAGACAGATATGTCGTGAGACAGAGATGTAGTGAGACAGAGATGTAGTGAGACAGATATGTAGTGAGATAGATATGTAGTGAGACAGATATGTCGTGAGACAGAGATGTCGTGAGACTGATATGTCGTGAGACAGAGATGTAGTGAGACATATGTCGTGAGACAGAGATGTAGTGAGACAGATATGTCGTGAGACAGAGTTCTAATGAGACAGATATGTCGTGTAACAGATATGTAGTGAGACAGATATGTAGTGAGACAGATATGTAGTGAGACAGATATGTCGTGAGACAGATATGTCGTGAGACAGAGTTGTAGTGAGACAGATATGTAGTGAGACAGATATGTCGTGTAACAGATATGTAGTGAGACAGATATGTAGTGAGACAGAGATGTAGTGAGACAGATATGTCATGAGACAGAGATGTAGTGAGACAGAGATGTAGTGAGACAGAGATGTAGTGAGACAGATATGTAGTGAGACAGAGATGTAGTGAGACAGATATGTAGTGAGACAGAGAAGTACTGAGACAGATATGTAGTGAGACAGAGACATAGTGAGACAGATATGTAGTGAGACAGATGTAGTGAGACAGATATGTAGTGAGACAGAGAAGTACTGAGACAGATATGTAGTGAGACAGATATGTAGTGAGACAGATATGTAATGAGACAGAGATGTAGTCAGACAGATATATCGTGAGACAGATATGTAATGAGACAGATATGTAATGAGACAGATATGTAGTGAGACAGATATGTCGTGAGACAGATATGTATGAGACAGATATGTAGTGAGACAGATATAGTGAGACAGATATGTCGTGAGACAGATATGTCGTGAGACAGATATGTAATGAGACAGAGATGTAATGAGACAGAGATGTAGTGAGACAGATATGCCGTGAGACAGATATGTAGTGAGACAGAGATGTAGGTGATACAGAGATGTAGTGAGACAGATATGTCGTTAGACAGAGATGTTGTGAGACAGATAGTAGTTGAGACAGATATGTCCGTGAAGTACTGATATGTAACCGAGAACGAAAAATGTTAAGTGAAACATAATGTTCGTGAGACTGATATGTAACGAGACAGAAATGTAGTGAAACAAGATGTCGTGAGACAGAGATGTAAGTGAGACCCGATATGTAGTGAGACAGATATGTCGCGAGACAGAGATGTAGTGGAGAACAGATATGTCGCGAGACAGAGATGTAGTGAGACAGATATGTCGTGAGACAGATATGTAGTGAGAATAGATGATGTAGTGAGACAGAGATGTCGTGAGACTGATATGTAACGAAGACCGAAATGTAGTGAGACATATGTCGTGAGACAGAGATGTAGTGAGACCGATATGTAGTGAGACAGATATGTAGTGAGACATAGATGTAGTGGAGATAGATATCTCGTGAACAGAGATGTATGTCGTGAGACAGAGATGTAGTGAGACAGATATGTAATCGGTTCTCCACTCTCTGTCCTCACTACATCTTGTCTCACTACATCTCTGTCTCATACATCATCTGTCTCACTCACATATCTGTCTCATACATCTCTGTCTCATTACATATCTCTTCTGTCTCTGTCTCACTATATCTCTGTCTCACTACATATCTGTCTCTCAGTACTATCTCTGTCGCACCTACTCTCTGTCTCACTACATATCTGTCATCACTATATCTTGTCTCACTACATATCTGTCTCACTACAATCTTTCATGACATCTCTGTCTCATTACATATCTGTCTCCACTATATCTCTGTCTCACTACATATCTGTCTCAGTACTTCTCTGTCTCACTACATCTCTGTCTCACTACATATCTGTATCACTATATCTGTCTCACTACATATCTGTCTCACTATATCTGTCTCACTACATATCTGTCTCACTACATCTGTCTCACTATATCTGCTCACTACATCTGTCTCACTACATATCTGTCTCACTATTCTCTGTCTCACTACATATCTGTCTCAGTGCTTCTCTGTCTCACTACATATCTGTCTCACTATATCTCTGTCTCACTACATATCTGTCTCAGTACTTCTCTGTCTCACTACATATCTGTCTCACTACATATCTGTCTCACTACATCTCTGTCTCACTACATATCTGTCTCACTACATCTGTCTCACGACATATCTGTCTCACGACATATCTGTCTCACTACATATCTGTCTCACTACATCTCTGTCTCACACTCTCTGTCTCACGACATATCTTGTCTCACACATATCTTCTCACTGCATATACTGTCTCACTACATATCTGTCTCAGACATATCTGTCCACGACATATCTGTGTCTCAAGACATATCTGTCTCACTACATATCTGTCTCACTACATACTCTGTCTCACTACATATCTGTCTCACTCATATCTGTCTCACAACATATCTGTCTCACTACATCTGTCTCACTACATATCTGTCCTCACGACTATTGTCTCACTACATATCTGTCTCATCATGTGTTAGCTCAGGCTCTTTTAACAGAAAGGTTATCTTATGTCATTTCATGTTTGATGGCAGACTCTCATTATATAACTACTACTTGAATTCTTTGCAAGAAGCTTTGTGAGAAATGATTGGGAGACTATGTGTTGAAAATGTCTCTAAGATCAGAACACAAGCCATCCTTAGCTAATGCTATGCTAATATTAGCTCATTAGTACTAAAGTCATTAGTCTCAGGTATTTGGTCTCAAAGCAAAGACATGTTGACCTGAAGGATCAGCAGCGTTATTAGCGTTCATCACATGGAGGACACCAACATCTCATGAGTTGTTAGATATCGCAGAATGGCGAACAATTATGCACTTAAGGGCTTTAAAGTGTCTCCAGCTCCTCTGGACAAGAAGCAGCTTTAGCAGCCTCACAGTGCGTCATGAGGACTCACCCTTGGCATCTGCTGACACCACACGCTCCACCTTGGCCATGCTGCTGCTGTTGGTGCTGGTGGAGTTGCTGCTGTTGTTGGGAGAAGACATTGATGGTCGCCTCTGGCTCAGAAAAACCCCCGGTGCCATGGGCTGTGGGCCTCCGGGTGACTTGACTGTTCCAGTGTTGAACTCAAGGTCCGTCAGGCTGCCATCTTCCACGTTGTGCTCCGGCGAGCTACTGTCCTGAGAGATTTTCGGAGGCTCCTCCGTTACTATTGCCTTCTTTTTGGTGCTTTTCTTCTTCTTCTTAGTTTTCTGCTGCTCCTCCTATTGACACATACATGTGGTTGAGCAATATTTACAGGAATAGTTACTATGTAATGTAAAACTCTTGTTGTGACGTACCTGATGGGAAAGCTTTGCTGCAGCTACGGCCAGTCCCGTTTCTATGGAGGCCACTCGGGCTCCATCTCTCGCCGGCCGCTCCTGTCGAGGAACGGAGGGTCCTACGCGGGCTGTGATGACAGCAAAGATTTACAACACGTTTACCTCCTAAAACTGTAAAGTGTAGAATTTTCATTAGCAATGCAAGTATTTACCTGTCGGGCTGTAGGGAGTGTCGTCACTGCTTTTCCGTTTTTTCGACCTGGATTTGAAAACAGGATTATCCTCTTCGGACTCCAACGAGGGGTAAACTAAAACCAAAAGATGTAAAAGATTACTAACATGTCAGGCATGAAGGTTTTCAACGAGAGGATGTCGAAAATTAAACATTACCGGCCAATTATTGTCACATATGTAAAGCATAGAATGTGACTTAAGTGCACTTATTTCTGCTTTCCATGCATGTAAAGTTTCCAGTGACAGCATGCAGGACAGCTGTGAGACAGCTGTGGACTGCCCTGCTCTCTGCGGCTCACAGCAGACCTCTCATATCTAATAATTGGATGAGCTAGATAAAGTGCCAGTGTGTGAGAAACGCTTCACACTGGCCTGAAGATCGCAGACGGAGAATGTTCGTGCTACGAACAACTAATTAGAAGTTCAAAAAGCATGTAAATTACCAACTCGTGTTAATGGCTTACTAACAAGCTGAATGACGGTGTTTGGATGGGGCTCACAAAGAAAACGCTTCAAAGGAAAAAAAATCACAAATTGGAGCAACACGAAAGGGCGGATTTGGAAAAGAAGGCACAAAAAATAAACATAAACTCCTAATGAAGATTACAATGACAGCCACATGTGGATTCATCAAGAGTCTTTTTACAGCACCTGTTAGCGCTAAGAATCAGGCCTGGCCGCTAAAAAAGCTCCATCTGGCGTCCTTTTTAAATTCTGATCAAACAGGAACAAGAGGGATGCCTGTGCTTTTGGCCCTTACCATAATCGGAGTCCTTGAAACACGCGTCTATGTGGTCCTGGTCGTCATCGTAATCCAGACTCTCAATACTGCTGCTTTTCCTGGGTTTCTTCGGAAGCCGTTTGGTGGGCCGCTTGTTCCCGCCGCCGGCTCCTCCGCTGGCCTTCTTGCCAGCCTGCGTGCTGTGAGAGTTGCTCTTGGACTGGCTGTTGCTCCACGGCTGCTGCAAGCTGTCTGAAGACGACAGGTTGGCCATGGACAGCATGCCCTGAATGGCCTCCTGTGTGCTGGGAGATGCAGGTGGCTGACTGTAAGTACGTCAATAAAAAATACACAACAACACAGCCATTACACAGCAGTCAGCACGCCGGCAGAGGATAAGAGTGACTGAGAGAAATGTTCGTCCATGTAAATGTCACCAGTTGTGCTGTTAAGCATCATTATCGTTTGAGATCGGAAAAATAATAATAGATTGTACCGAAACCGAAAGAGCAAAGTGAAACTGTTAAAAGTAAATATTCTCCACGGAAATATATTCACTCAGCTATTAAGCTGCTGAGCTGCAACAAGGAGCAAACTGACTGTCACACAGTGTGGTCGCTTCATTCCCCGCACTCAACATGTTCCTCTTCAAAGCCCCGAAACAATTTGAGAAAGTAACATATTTCAGCCAATGTTTCTGTGTTTCTTTCACTGCTCATTTGTAGCTTTCAGTGTGGGGGAAATAGACCATCACGAGCTGCAGAAGGCGGGGGAAGAGCCTGGAGCCGCCATGAAACAAACATGAACACTAACTGCTGACAAAATCTGCTTCACTTGCTAGTTGATTTTTCAGCTCAAAGCAAAGTCATAAAATTTAGCTTTTTCATCCAATGATATCGTCGTTGAGAGGGACATTTGTTTGTCAGTGGGTCGCCCCATTAAGGAACATAAGACCTAACATGAGGTGAGTGTGAGGAGAAAGGGCTCTCGGAGAGTAACGCTGTGCAGTGTGTATCATAAGCTCAGTCTACCTGTTGGTGCTGTAGTCGATGCCTCCCACTTGCTTGCTCGCCTGCAGCAGGTCAAGAATCCCTGCAGCGCTGCCGCCCTTTTTCTTGACCTTAGAGTTGCGACTCTTCGCTTCAGGCTTGGTCTCTGTGTCTATGTGCAGAGTCTCTTCATCTGAGGAGTCCACACTCTGAGTAGAAAGAGACAGGAGGGACAGAGAGACATATGCTGTTGCTTCAAAGTCAAGACATTGCAGCCAAAGTTCTTGTTTTGAATGCGACCTCTGTGATCCGAGTGTTTCAGGTGCTGTCTCGGTATTAACTTGAAATATTTTGCTGCACTTTCACAGTTTGCTATGTGACCTCTGCCGGAACAGATGTTAAGTGCTCTTTATGTGTATAGAGGAGTATAATCACATTATGATTGCCATCAGTGATACGTACCTTGGTCACCAGGGGCTGGAACTTTGGTTTCTTGGCTGGCTGAATGGGCTCTTTGATGTCTGACAGAACTGGGGGGGAAAATGCACCATTGAGCACCAAACCTGATCTTCGGCACTCATAACAAAACAATAATTATATTTTCTGTGAACGTGTTCTAATCTAGCCTGATTGCTATTTCGGCTGGGACCACCTCGTCTATGCATGTCACCATTTTTCCGTTACTATTTTCCGTGGGTGTAGTAAGCTAGTTAGCTAGGAAGCTAAAAACAAGTTGACGTCTCAACTTTTAGGCCTAGTCCACACGTACACAGGTATGCACAAAAGCACGGTTTTAAAAATAATCTATGTCCAGATGTAAATGCAAAAGCCTCTGCACTTCATTGTGACACTTGTGTTCGTCATACAGTAAAAGAGTACCGACATTTATGTGTAAACATGTAAACGTTCTGTTAGCAGGTTATTAGGACACGTCTGCCGTTTATTAATGTAGTTGTGCTGCCTTGCGACGTGTGGCCTCATTAGTGACGCCTCACAAAGGAGTGCATGTTACAAGCCAAAACTCAGTTTCCCGTCTACTCTGAAAACTGTTTCTAACATCTTCACTCTGAATTTTACACGGACTCGCTTTTCAGTGACCTACGACGCTGTTTGGGTGCAGACAAAAGGCCAAAACGCATAGAGAAAGCAATGTTTACATTAATACCCGCATACGTGAGGACAAGACCTAATCCATCCTACGAAGCTGAAACACTCACAGGACAGATCTCTCTTGACCGTGTTCTTTTTCCGCCTAATGGGGAATTCGTCAATCTTCAGCTCCCCCTCATCTGAGACGTACTCATACTCGTCTCTCACAGGCTTGGTTTTGTCCTCTTTAAGGTTTTGTAATGATCCAAACACACTTGAGTTAGTCTGAGGTTTCAGCGTCTTGGAGCTGAAAAGGAAAGCACAGGACAATAAGGTAGTGATAGGAGGCTGGCCGGGTGCCACAGAGTGCTGTGATCACCACAACACCCCACATGCCATGGTGAACATGTCTGACACAGCCAACATACCCCAGCATTTTCTTGTGAGACATAGTAAAGCTGAATCTTTCTTTATTGCCTGACAGCGGTGTTCTGTCAAATTTGCACTCTTCCTCCATTTTCAGCAGGGAATCTGGTTTACTATTCTGCAAAGTTAAAAAGGAAATATTGTTAAACAAGCACATCACAGCATTTTAGGCACAAGAGTGAAAGATCCAAGATTAAAAATTCACATAAGCTGCAGTTTCTCTCAGCTCTAGGGAGCGTTTTTAGCCTCTTTTAGCTCTTTGTTTCTCAGCTCTCCTCAACCTGATTCCAGCAGCCAGACTGTGGAGACCAGCTGCGGAACAATGTTGGAGCCTTTATGGTGTGGCCAACATGTTAGCCATAAGAATTGTATAAGGTGAATAAATGTCAATTTTGTGTTTACAGTTTATTATTGTCTCACTACATCTCTGTCTCACGACATATCTGTCTCACGACATATCTGGTCTCACTACATCTCTGTCTCACTACATCTCTGTCTCATCACAATCTGTCTCACACATCTCTGTCTCACGACATCTCTGTCTCACTACATATCTGTCTCACGGACATCTCTGTCTCACGACATCTCTGTCTCACGACATATCTGTCTCACTACATATCTGTCTCACTACATCTCTGTCTCACGACATATCTGTCTCACTACATATCTGTTACACGACATATCTGTCTCACTACATATCTGTCTCACTACAACTCTGTCTCACGACATATCTGTCTCACGAATATCTGTCTCACTACATATCTGTCTCACTACATATTTGTCTCACTACATCTCTGTCTCACTACATCTCTGTCTCATTACATATCTGTCTCACTACATATCTGTCTCATACATATCTGTCTCACTACATCTCTGTCTCACTACATGTCTGTCTCACGACATATCCGTCTCACTACATCTCTGTCTCATTACATCTCTGTCTCATTACATATCTGTCTCACGACATATCTGTCTCACGACATATCTGTCTCACTACATCTGTCTCACTACATATCTGTCTCATTACATATCTGTCTCACGACATATCTGTCTCACTACATCTCTGTCTCATTACATATCTGTCTCACTACATATCTGTCTCACTACAATCTGACTCACTACATCTGTCTCACTAATATCTGTCTCATTACATATCTGTCTCACGATATATCTGTCTGACTACATCTCTGTCTCTACATATCTTCCTATTGTCTCACTACATATCTGCTCTCACTACATCTCTGTCTCACTACATCTCTGTCTCACGACATATCTGTCTCACTACATATCTGTCACAAAAAAACACAAAACACCAAAAAAATAAAAAAAAACACAAAAAAAAAAACAAACAAAAAACCCAAAAAAAACAACAACAACAACCAAAACAAAAAAAACAAACACCACAAAAAAACAAACAAAAAAAAACAAAAAACCAAAAAAACCACCCACCCCCCACCCCCACCCCCCCCCCCACACCAAAAACAAAAATTTTGTTTTTTTTTTTTGGAAATCTCTGTTTTTGTCTCAGTCTACAATATCTGTTCCACTACAACTCTTCTCACGACCAATCTGTCTCACGTACATATCTGTTCACTACATATTGTCTAACTACATATCTGTCTCCCACTACATCTCTGTCTCACGATACATCTCTGTTCTATTACTATTGTCTCACACATACTGTCTCACTTACATCTGTTCACTACATCTGTCTCACTACATGTCTGTCTCACGACTATCCGTCTACTACTATACTACAGCTGTCTCAGTATCATTACGATCTCGTATCTCATAAGATTCTGTCTACGACATATCGTCCTCAGGTACATATCTGTCTAACTACTATCGTCTCACGACATATCTGTCTCATACCTATCTGTCTCACATTCTGTCGCATATCTGTCTCATACTAATC
The DNA here is from genome assembly GCF_900634415.1 of Cottoperca gobio. Classification (NCBI taxonomy): domain Eukaryota; kingdom Metazoa; phylum Chordata; class Actinopteri; order Perciformes; family Bovichtidae; genus Cottoperca; species Cottoperca gobio. Next base: position 702,909 of record NC_041359.1, read on the forward strand.
TTGTAATACTCTGCTCATACATCTGTCTCACTACATATCACTGTTCACTAAGGTCTAATCTATCTGGCTAAGATATATTGTTGATACATACTCTGTATTCATTTACATATCTGTTCACTTACATATCTGTCTCACGCCAATCGACTATTCTGTCTCACTGGACATCTCTGTCTACATCCATCTGTCTCACGGACATCGTTACGACAGTTCGTCTACGAACTCGTCTCACGTAGTCTACATATTTACCATATCGTTCTACGACATACTGTCACTAATTATTCTCGAAGGTCATAATCTTTACACGACATATCTGTTCACTACATATTGTCTCACTACAACTCTTCGTCTCCACGAACATATCTGTCTACGAAATCTGAATAATCGCTAACAATCGTCACGGACATATCTTGTCTAACACGATATCTGTCTCCACACAATCTGTCGTCACGACATCTATGTCTCACTACATCTTGTATATACTAATATGTTCCACTACATATCATGTACTACATCTTGTCTCATTACATATCTGTCTCACTAAATTCTGTCGGTATCACTACATCTTCTGTCACTAATGTATGTCTCAGACGATCCGCCTCTCTCTGTACATTACATCTCTGTCTCATAGTAACTATTGTCTCGACATATTGTCATCTGTCTCATACATACTGTCTCACTTGACATATATGTCTCACGACAATATTTAATCTGTCTCACTACATTCTGTCTCATTACATATCTGTCTCAAGACATTTCTCACTATTTCATTAATTGTCTCAATAAACTTACTACAAATCTGACTCACGACAGTCTGTCTCACTACAGATCGCTCATACATACTGTACTAACGATATAATCGGTTGACAATCTCTGTCTTCATTCATATCTAGTATCAACTACATATCGTCTCATACATATCTGTCTCAGTAGCTATCTCGCCACCTTAGCATATCGTCTACTAACGCGTGACTCAGAATATCGTCTCACGGACATACCAGTCTCACGAAATCTCTGTCTCAGACATATCTGTCTCACGACATATCTGTCTACAATACAGCTCAGTCTCAGAACATCTGTCTCCACGACATATCGTCTCACGACATTCTGTCTCACTACATGCTCTATCTCACGACATATCGTGTGCACGACATATCTGTCTCACGACATATCTGTCTCACCCCCCCAACAAATATCGTCTCACTTAATTCTGTCAGAGGACATATCTGTCTCACTACATCTCTGTCTCGAGACATATCGTCTCACACATCTCTGTCTCCGGACATACTGTCTCACTACATATATGCTCACTACATCTCTGTCTCACGACATATGTCTCATTATCATCTCTTTCTCCACTACAAAGTCAGTCTCACGACTCTTTGTTACCAGACAATATCTATATCATAATATCTTCTCAACTACACTCTGTCTCACGACATATGTCTCACTACATCTGTTCAAATCTACAGTATCAGACTATCTTACCATATCGCCACTACCATATCATCTCACTAAATAATTCGGTCTCATAAATCTTGTCTCACGAATATCTGTCTCACTACATCTCTGGTCTCATTACAATCGTTAATCAGGAAATCTCGTTCTCACGACATCTCTGTCTCACTATAATATCTTCTCACATTACATATCTGTCATCACTACAGTCTCTGTCTCGACATATCGGTTATTATACATCTCTGTACTAATTACATATCTGGCTCACGACATTGCTAGTCTCAAGAAATATCTGTTCAAAACATATCTGTCTACGACATATCGTCTCCATTACTAATCTGTCTCGACATTTCTGTGCTCACGGCCATACTCGTCTCACGCAATCTCTGTCTCACGAATTCGTCTCACGACAGTATCTGTCTCACTAACATCTGTCTACTACATATTGTTCATAACATATATGGTCTCACGGACATATTGTCTCACTACATCTCTGCTCATTTACATATCTGCTTACCATTCTTTCACTACAAATGTCTTCACTACAATCTGACTCACTCATTCTCACTACAATCTGTCTCATACATATCTGTCTCAAGATATATCTGTATCGACTAATTCTTGTTCATTACATATCGTCATCATAGCGCCACATTTTTTTATGTATCACCATCGTGACTCACGACTAGATTGTCCACGACATATCAGTTCACGACATCTCTGTCTTACGACATCCTGGTCTCACGAACATATCTGTCTACTACATCTCTGTTCACACACATATCTGTCTTCACGACATCTTGTTCTAGACATACTGTTCTCAAATCTCGTCAACTATTTAACGACGACATATAGTCTCAGCGAATCATATCGTCTATCGACAAATATCTGTCTCCTACAGCTACGACTCTCTGTCTCGAGACATATCTGTTCATACATCCGGTCTAGCGACATATCTGTCTCATAAATATGTATCACTACATCTCTGTCTCACGAATATGTCCATACGACATCATCTGTCTTACTTACATATCAGGTCATCACAGACAATCCTGTTCACGACATAATCCCATCTCAATACATATCTGTCTCACGACTATCTGTCATCACTACATATCTATTCCACTAACATCTGTCTCACTACATTCTGTTCTCACGACCATATCTGTCTCAATACATCTCTGTCTCATTAATGTCTCATAACATCTCTGTACACTACATATCAGTCTCGACCATATCTGTCTCACACAATCTCTGTCTCGCGACATATCTGGTCTCAGACATCTCTGTCTGCCGAATATGGCTTCAACGACATATCTGTCTCACGTACATCTCTGTCTCTACATCTCTGTATCACGACTAATCTGTCTCACGCATCTCGTCTCACTACATATCGTCTCACTACATCTCTATTCAGACATATCGTCTACAACATATCTGTATACTCGACAATCGTCTCTAACTACATATATGTCTCACTAAATCTCTTCTCGCGACATATCTGTCGTCACTACATCTACTGTCTCGCGACATATCTGTTACAATTGTCTCAATACGGTCTCACACATCTCTGTCTCACGACATATGTCTCACTACATCTCGTCTCACGACATATCAGGTCTCACGACATCTTTGGTCTCACGACATATTATATCACTATGCTGTACTGGACACAGGAGTTACAACACATGATTATTGATGTGTTTCATCTGTGGACGCTCTGACCACTAGAGGGGTTTTATTACACATCACGTTGTTCCGCTGATGGACAGCTGGTGGCATTAATGGGCCAGGAAACAAGCCATGCTCCAGGATGACACGCTTTTAGAATACATTATTTTGCTCCATAAGAGAGTAAAGATTTTATCTATGAAATAAATTCAGTTGTAAGTTGTAAGCAGCAGGAACACTAACACTCTTCTCTTGTTCTCTTCACAGCTAAGCGGCTAAAGAAAGGCATGGCAACAGCCAAACAGAGACTTGGAAAGATTTTAAAGATCCATCGAAATGGCAAGCTGCTCCTGTAGCATGCAGCAGCACATTGCTGTCGGACTGGGAGCTCATCCCAACCTCACCCCTGTTCACTGATTAAAGCCAACAATGGAAAAAAAGAAAATCATGCATTTTTCAATTTCTAAGAAGAACATCACTCAAATAGGTTTTTGCCTCTACTTATACTTTATAACTTTCAGATATTAAAGTGTACAGAACCTACTATAAATATTTTTTAAGAGAACATGTCTCATTTTACTACAGCTGTCAGTTTATCAGGGGTTGCTAAAACATGAAGTAGAAGTACATTGCAGTCATTCCAGGATTTTGAAAGTATCCCTTGCATGTATACAGTTGCATGTGCGCTTGGGTCTGGGTTTGGGGATTTGACACATTATTCCTCCTGTATGGATGCAGCTTATCATTGCCACATCTCATCACATTATCTCTTCATGGACACTTTGCAGAGCACTATCAGCAGTGGTATTTATTTATTGGTGTCGAGACATAGATAGGAAATGTGACTTCAACTGTAAAGCACAAAGATGAATGAAAATGAATCATGAATAAGTGTTGGACATGAAAGCATAGGATTAGTGACAGTAGGTGGAGCTGTAGCCAATGATAAGCTTCATCCATGTCAGGTGTGCAGTTACATGGGGATACTTTCTCTCTTCTCTTGCTTTCACAGGCAGCACCAACAACCTTCACAGTACAGTATATAGAATGTAGCTTGTACATAGCCTGTTAAATTACTGCTTTTTCTATCCTTTCTCCTTAAGGCTTAATTCTACATTTCTACTGGTTTTGCTAATCATGAATAAAAATATATATATGGATATACAGTATAGTCCTGATTGTTTTCTTTTTTTAATAGCAGAGATTCATTTTGAACCCCCTTTAGATTTAAAGGTGTTGCCTGGAAAACAAGTGAAGGAATAATACGTTGTATTGCCATGGCCTTACATACACAAAGCTAATTGTATTGTGATTCTGTTTGAACAGGAGACAAAGCTTTGAGGACAAATTATTTAAAAGGAAAAAAACAAAAACTTAAAGTTTCTGTGACCAGCCTCTTGTTCCAGTTCTAGTATCCTGAAGGGTTTTGGAATGATTTGACTAGCTCCTTGTGAAGTGTTTATGTGTCAGTGATGTAATTTATTAATGTTTGTAGCTTTTTATACTTGTACAATTCTTAAGAGTTTTTCTTTTTGAATATTTCATCAACTTGTGAAATGACCCTTAGCAGACAATTCTTGTTTTCCATTTCTTTTCTAGGATGTGTGTGTGTTGGGGGGCTTCACTAACATTTTACACACAAGAATCTACGTTAGCAAACATCTTTTATCTCCATCCTGTCCTCACTCAATGTCAATGTTATCATGGGAAACATGTCCAATGTGTTATTATTCTTATTGTTAATATTATAGTTCTAAGCACGCCTACATCACACGCTTTATTTCGGTCAGGACATGTTCAACGTTAGTGAGCTGTATACTCCATAGCAGCAGTGTTGTAGTCACACATGTACACCATGCGTCCACTTCTCACAGATGAGATGCGCTCCGATCAAACTGTCAGCGGGACATATGTTCAGGTTTTTATTTGTACAATATGTGTGTTGCTTTGTTGTGGTTTATTTTTGTATGTCCGACCTATTAAATGCATCCGCTGTGCCAGACAGTGGATCATACCTGTTGTAGCTGTCTTCCCTTACTGTTATTTGCAGTACTACGTATTTACAATCCTTTTTGACCTGAATCTATATTTTTCTGTATTTAGACGATTCTGTTTGAGATCATGGCTCACTTTTTTAAGACATCATGAAATGGCAAATTCTGAGGAACCAACATATTGTTGTTAATAATATGATTGTCCGCCTTGTTTACTTTTGCAATACAGTTACTGTGGAAAACCTACTTTGTAATGTGTTCCTCTCCCACTTGCAATGTGACGGCCTCTGTGGTGACGACTAAACATGTTTCCTGCTTTGAGGATGCATCAAGTCCACCAAGTGATTCAGCTTCTGGACTCACTTTAGGGTCTGGCATCCCGGAGTTAAGCAGCTGCTTTAGCCAAGTCATTAATTTAACCAAGCCAAAGTCAACAGCATTAAAAATATATTAACGTAACATTGATCTCAAGTCTTTTTAAACCATCCTGAGCACAGGTGTTCACATATATTCATACAGGATCTGCTCAGTTGGATTCCTCAGGTTACTCTGACTGACTAGTATCAGTGTCAAACGCTTAGCAACAGCTCGTCTACGCCACTAGATGGAGTCCAAAAATATCTGAATATCTCAACTGATGCATGTTTTTAATTCAGCTTAATGTTCAAGCACACCACACATGCAGGAGCAGGTATGGTTGAGCATGATCTGCATATTTAGACTCAAAGGTTTGAACATTCAATAAGCTTTTAATACACATTTGCATCAGTATTGTTACAGAAAAGAAAGGAAAAAAACGTTTTGAAGACAGGATGTGAACATCAATGAGGAAATTATGAGAAAATGAGTTCCAGCACATCTAAATGATGTCTCTCAACTGGAATAAGTAAGTCTTAGTGTAATTAAAGACTGATGATATACATATAGAAGTTATGTGATGCCTGTTTTAACACCGCCTAATAACACATCCAAACAAAGTTGATCAAACATACGATCTTCATGGGAATCTGTATTTCCCCATGTTGATGTCAGTTCTGAGCGTGTGTTAAAGGTCATGACCCCGTTTCCACCCTGGTTAGCATCAAAGTGAGTTGTTATTGTTAGCTAATTGTTAGCACAAGAACGTGAAGTGCTCCGACATCAGCCAATGAAACACTCACGTGTCCTCTCAGGAGACAGGGACTTTCACACTGTTTTCACTGGTAACATCTTAAGTTGGCAGGAAGCTAAACTGCAGCCAAAAGTAGGTCAAAAATAACTTTGTTTTTATTTGTATTCTATTTGTACATTTTGTTTCCAAATTTAGTAGTAGTAGTAGTAGTTACTGACATTATTTGGATTCAAGTGTGACATACAAAGTGAACTGAAAATGACTAGTGCAAAGACAATGTCCATCTCATCTTCTCATTTCTTTTTTATATCTGAAATCTGTTTCTAAAAAAACAAGCAAAGAAAATGGCCAGTGCAGGAATATTTCCATCTCTTCTCAATACAAATAAATTTGTCCAATTTCAGATTTATTTTGGAAAATATGTAAATTGTTTGGAATTGAATTATGTTAGAAACAGGTTATAATATAATTATAATATTTTTTCTGCACTGGCACATTTTCAAAAGATTTGAAGGAGATATTTTCTGCAGTGTAGCTGCCGCACAATGGAGCACATACTGTATGTATATAATGAAGAATGCAGAGAAATGTAGCACATATCTTCTTTACCTCCTCGTTTCTTTGTCAGCTCCACCAGTGCAGTTGGTCCCCTCTAAAGGGCAAGTGGGATCACAATTTAAATGTCAGTGTATTAAAAACAATTCCTGCAGAGTGTTACAGTCTAACTGCATTCAGGGCCATGCTGCACTGGCTTAGTGATCACAGATGTGAACGGGTTGCTTTGAAAAGCCTCCGGTCCTGTAAGAGAGTCCCAAGTGGTCAAGAGAAACGTGCCGTGTGAGAGATGTCTTAATTACACAGGAATGTCAGGTTAAGCTTTGCCTTTGTGTGGCCGTGCAATGATGCAAGTTACTAAAAGACATTTTTTAGCCCCCCTTTGCTCTGCCGTTTATGTATCCCATTCTTTGAGTTCAGGGCTGTCATTACTAATAATGCGTGGTGATGCCTCTGCCAACAGATTGGTAAAGCTAGACTGTGGACGGGCCCCGGAGCCAGCGCCTCAAAAACAGTCTGAGGCTGCCTGTTTTTGTGGCGGTGATGAAAAGTGGCAGACCTGCAGCTTGTGCTGCTCTGCAGTTCTTTGGAGCTGCTCCCCTCTGGGTGGATTAACTGCTCTGTCAGCCAACAGGAACTCCTCTGCTGCTGTTTCACTGGGAACTCTAAAGTGCAGAGAGACACACACACATTTGTTCCTGTGTGTTTTGGTTTGCTTCCTTAAAAATATCAATAAAATACCTCTTAAAAGGAGTGATAATATTATTTCACAGTTATTATCATCATGGTGCATATAAACATTCATTTGAGTCGGCAGGAGATTTCAATGTTACCTGGACAGATGACTTCAACACATGTATAAAGGGTTAATTTTCTGAAGGTTCTTTATTTGAGGGCTTAAAGATCCTTCAGTAATGGAGTGAGAGGAAGCTCAAACATAAAAAGCGTTGTCAAACAAAACACAGCGTTGCTTCAGCATAAAAATGAACGTCCGACAGCTTGAGAAGTAAACGCTGCCCGCTTTCCAGACAAACACAGAGGCTCTGTTTTATGGTGCCATGTTTCCTTAACCTTTGGCAGGCCTGAAAGTTTGGAACTGGAAAACAACACTTCGTCGTTATTTTTTGACGCCCATCAAGGAAACGACTGTCACGAGTGAAGTGAGAGCCCACCCAACTGAGAGTATTATTGATGTGAGCATGATCAAGGCCTCGTGGAAAAGTAGTTTTATTCACTGACTGCAGCAATCACAGTAGAGCACACTGCATTTATGTCAATAGCAAACCAAAGGTCTCTTATGTGTTTATTAAATGTTAAGACACTATAAATAAAGACTACTCTGCCCTACAAGGCAAAATGCATACCCTCAAATTCATGATCAAATCCATGAACATGGAATTGATCACCTGCTAGCAGCAGACAAAAGTGTGGTTTTAGTGATACTGAGAAACTCATGACAATGACTCATTTGTGGATTAACGTGTGACAAAAAACATCCTTGGTTGCTGTTATTTAACAATATTCTACAACTTTAAGTTCAGTGGCTGGATACATTTTTACACCCATGCCCAGAGCCTTTGGCAGCGAAAGCAGATGGCACAAATCTGATGGCGAGTGGGACTTATTACCTTGTTAGTAATCCAAAATAGTTGTTGCCCAATAATTTTTTTGCAGTTACACCAGATACAAAAACTTGGTGTTTAGCTGCAGTAACTGAATTTTATTAAGTTGTGACTGCAGTGATGCTGGATTTACAGCCATTTTGTGTAGTTATTTTCATCAAGTCTGCCAGAAAGTATTGTTAGCTCTCCAATTCCTGATTTCTCTGACTGAATTACAACTATTGGCGGACGGGAAATTGTTTTCCCAGTTAGTTGCTTGTAATAATTATTGTCCCGTAAATAATTCCTGCCAAGAGATAGCCAACTAGTCATTAAGCTAACAAGATACCGTCACTTGATGTATTTTTCCTGTATTTTCCTTCCTGTAATTGAAAAATGCCCTAATAATTCTGTCTGGTAATATATACATATTTAAATGTTTTATTTTAAAGATCTATTTAAGTATACTTTCCAGTAATATAAATGACAGATGGACAGCAAAACAAAGATACATTTAATCAATATGAACTTTCTGTTACGGTGATGTAAAGGGGAGGACCCAAATGCAGAACGCCAGACGAGGGTTAACAAAAAGAGAGCTTTATTAATAAAATCTTAAAAAATACAAAACAAGGTAAAAAGTAAACTGAAAGAACAAACCGAGGAAGCACGTGGAAGCACGAGGAAACGTGAGGAAGCACTGATGACAAACAGACCAGGAACACTGGGACAGACAGGTGTATATACACACAGACACTAAACGAGGGAACGAGACACAGCTGGGAGAGAAAGGAAAAGACACAAGGGCAGGGTGGATGGACACAGGAGGATCAAATCAACAATCACTGGGCGAAGGAAAAACACAAGGACAGGAAGTAAAACAAGACATGACACAAGGGGAGTGAACCTTTCAAAATAAAACAGAATGCAGAATCACCAAGACGAAGACACTTTCTCAAACAAACTAGTTTAAAAGACACGCTTCTAGCATTTTTTCTTCTTCTCTGCATGTGTTTAGTATTAACATATGTATTAACATATCTTTAGTGCTTTTCTTTCATTCCCTTTCCTTTTCTAGTTAAGACCTCCTGCATCATTATTTGTCTTTAGGACACATGTAGCTGCACACAGTAAATAAATGTGATCGTTTGAGAGGATGTTACTAAGGGGAAGAGACATCCGCACATAAACATGATCCCAACTTTGTGATAAACAGTGAAGCCAAACAATATGTGCAACATATTTAACTCTGCTACACGCACACACACACACACACACGCACACGCGCACACACACACACACACACACACACACACACACACACACACACACACACACACACACACACACACACACACACACATCTGTTAGCATAGTGCAGGATTTGTGTTTATAAGAAGCAGCTCTACATTAAATCTGGTACTTCTGGCTAGTTTGACTCTAGCAGAGGCAACAATGATCATAGTGGCAGTAATATCTGCAGTGTGAGTATGAGATAGCGCTGATGGTGATAATTAAAGACCAGATGTCTTGTAACAAATACTATATCTCAGGATCTGCATATACAGTATAATGCCAAGACATATCTTTTGGTGTTATTAATAATGTTGGACAAAGCTTCCCTGGTGTTTGCATCACATAAACAAACAAACATTTTTAAGATTAACTTTAATTTTAAAATAATGTTTATTCAGTTTAGTTATATATATTTCAGTTGTGCTTTAAAAAAAAATCTTAAATAGTTTATAGTCTATAGTTTGTTATTTAACGACTGTTTCAAATGTGCCGTCATATTTGCTGTTAGTTTTATATATTTAGATTTTTTACCTGTAAAATATCTTGCTGCATATCATATGGATCAGAACTCTTAGAACCACAAAATTGTTTGTTTATGTTATGTGTTCCTAATAAAAAATGATATTAATATATATATGAGTATATATTAGTAGTGATGATGATACTGATGGGCCTTGACTTCAGCGTGGATGACACTCAGCTGAAACTGTGAGTCTCCACCTACATGACTTTGTTACATGCAGTAATAGGGGAGGGAAACGTTCTTTAAGCTCATGCATTTGTTGCTCTGCATAAGCCTAATGTTTACTCAAGTATTTTAAGGAAACTCAAAGCCACGCCACGCATCAACAAGTATCTTAAGCGGCTGCACAAAGGACTCGTTTTTAGCCAGACCGCGGCAAAAGCTCACCTAATCCTCCGGAGAGGCTCGTTTGACGGCTCCCTGCCTCTGTAACAAGGTGCTGGAGTCACTAAAGGACCGAGTAAACACAAACAAACCAAATCACTCGCTGCATTTCCTGCACTCACTTCCATAAACAACTGCACGCACAATGCATCTACGGCTGCTGTGTGCTCATCTGTGTGTAATTATTCATCATTCTACATGGGAATTCCAATGACGTGCTGCGCTGGAGAGGCAGCACTGCACCGCTCTGAGTGGGGTTTATTTTCGAACCTCTGCCTTTTCTCCACGACCAGATTGCCCGGAGAGATTGGCTTCCCCGGGCTGTGTAACAGATACCATCTAAATCATTAGGGCTCATTCATTGCCATGTGCCACTCTGCGGCTCAGGTTCCTGTGACCCCAAGGTCAAGCGGCTGGGAGCTCCCTGACCTCCAGCACTTCCTCTGAATATTAACAGGGTAGTTATGTAGTCAAAAGCCCTGATATAGAACATTGGTTCATTTAGATAATAGCCAATCAGGCGGAGCGGCGAGGAGTGGAGTGATCTCCACAGGATGGCTGGGCCTTTATGTGGCTTACTGAGGGCATAATGACAGCAAACAGAGGAAGCGTAGGCCTCTCTGGCTGAAATTATGCGGTCACATGCCTGCTGGATGTAATGCTTTCCTTTAACTCAGCTAAGTTGGGCTCCTTATGGGGGACAAATCCAGCCAGGCTCCATTATGAAGATGAATGTTGTGCAGTTATCTTGCAGACATTTGGGCTTTAATACAAGACAGAGTAGAGTTTAAAGGCCACCACGGTGAAAGAGGCATTTACCATGCAACCTCTGCACATGATGGTAATCCAAATCATAAGCGATGAAATATTCAAATGATTTTTAAAGAAAGTTTGTGTGAACCCGCTGACTTGAAACTGGAAGTGATTAGGTTGTGGTGTGAGACTTTTTCTCTCTTCACATCAGTCATGTTGATCCAAACGAGAGTCCATGCCAACATCAGTCATGACTAATTACAACTAGCTACAGTCCCATCTCTCTGACACACCTGCCTTTAAAAGAAAATTGTGTCTTTGAAATTGTAATAAAATGCAATCAGTGAAGCGTCTTAACATTTTGATTGTTGCAATTAAATTGGAATTTATCTAGTTAATCTAGGCCTCATCTTTCCTCATGACTCCCACAGTATCAGTAACCCAGTTTGTTCATCCACAGCCACGCTATCAGGCCTTTAATCAGTCAAATGCCGCGGTGTGTTTGTGGAGGTGAAATGGAGCGTGGCAGCCGCTGGAGGCTCTCAGGAGACGGACAGCAACAACACTGTCACCCGTCTGTGAGGGCGAGGATGCAGACAAACTAACAACACAATTAACCTCAAATTGGTTTTGCAACACTTGTTTGTACACTACCAGTGAAGTATAAATATATCCCAAGTGATGCCAGTGCAATTTCTTAAGTTTCCAGAAATCAGTGTCGGGGAAAACTTGTTATCACTTTCAGGAATTTTTGGACCTAATAATGGATTAAATCTGTGGTTTTCATGGATGATTAACATGGAAGCACCAAGAAACAAAACAACACTGCCACATGAAATGATGAACTTTTCTCAAATGTTATCTATAGGTCTTACTGTATATTGTATAGTCTTAAACGCCATTATTCCATTATTCCAATGAAAACATAAAAAAGGGTAAAACAATTTTTAAACTATTTAAATGTGTAATTAATATTTATTTTGATAGGATTATTATTATTATCATTATTTTTATCATTCTTCTTATTATTATTATTATTAACATTTCTGTTACAGCGGTGTAAAGCTGATGTATTTTCACCATATACACATTTTAATGGTAAGCGTGTTAGCGAGCGGACACAGAGCAACATTAACTTGCATTTGGAGTCGTGTTTCTGGTCACCTGACCAATGTTAAATCAATATTTGCTGTTTTTAGCTCTAGTTTGGCTCTTTAGCGGGCCTTAAAATGAGAACAATTAGCTAAAAGATGCTAAAATGCTCCATAAAGCTGAGAGAAACTGCAGTCGGCAGATAATTCTTTCTAATCTACTGTTAATTAAAACGCTGGTTAGTGCAGCTTTAATGCAACTTGTGACAAATGGTCACACTGTAGACATTATGTTAAGGGCTAAATGGGAAAGTGAATGATTGAAAACACTGAGATATTTCTACAGTGTGGACAACAGGTTCTAAAAGTGTTATTAGACTTGCCTTGAAGCTAAGTCTTGATGCTGAAGGTCACTGCTGAGCAAGTAACTTCTTGTCTGAAGTGTTCTACTGGTTTGGGTTCATGCAGCAGCTCACATTAGACATGACTCTACAGCATGGGAAGCAGTCAGAGGACGCAGGTTTGTAAGATAATGAGGCTGACACTCCCATACCGAGCACGAGGATTGCCATCCTAAGCTTGAATGCACGTCAATTACAGCCGCATTCTCCTCGACCTCAGTGAGTAAATAAACAGCCTGAAACTAGTGGATAATCATCACGGCCACTTCTGTCTTATTGCAGAATCTAGAGGACTATAAATAGTCGGCAGCAATCAGAGAAAATAAATGAACTGTCAAAGCACAAGTATTTACAAGCACGACAGAATTTTAAGTAATTATAAGTAAATTTGTTGCATTTCTTAGTAAGTGGTAGCAGATAGGCCTCTGACAGGGAGGCAGTGGTGTGTGACGGGCTCAGCCCCAGCACTCCACATCCCACACCGACCACATCTCAATGGGGAGGGAGGCTAAAGACATCTGCAGGGCCATTACACACACTTAGCCGCACATCAAGGAACACTCCTGCTAAACTTCCCTTCAAATGGCTATTTGTTTGTCTGTTAATTATCTTTCCCCCTCCGGGCCTTTTCAGACATCTTCAACTTTGTTTTTCTCCACTGACCCTCTGAATCTTTAAGGTTGTTTACGGAAACAAGCAAAAAAACAAAATGCGTAATGGAAAATTGATAAGCATAACATTATCCCATGCTCATTTGAGATGTTTGAAGAAAATGTTGCATTCTGGTGACTCGCCACATTACCGTATTTGTGCACCATATGACATGATTTATAGACAATCATGTGATAATTTACATCTCGTTGGCCTCATTCATGTGGCTTACTGAGCCCGCCTCGTTGATTACAGAGCGACTTGTGCTGCTAAAACAATGTGAGCACAGAGAAACTCTTTGTAATCAAGGGCTATTTTTAGGCATTTTGAATCTGTCATTTAGAATAACTGTGGCATGTCTTCAAAGTCTCGCTCAGAAGCCCAGAGTGAGTGGAGCAGGGAGCACTGGGGATGGGTGAGTTACCTGCACAGAGTTGGACTATATAACTAAAGAATGTAAAGGTGGCGGTGAATCCCCCCCCTCCCTCAATGGGACAATAACCAAATGACAGATAAGGAATGATTTTCTAAAAGTAAAGCCTCAAAAACAAGCAAACCATTAACCGTGCCACGGGAGAGCTGGGCTAGCGCTTCTAATTCAGGTGAATTGCAGACAAATTTCCCCTGGCTGGCACACTTACAGCTGTAATAACACCGAGAGGCTGAGCTGCCGTGCGGCCGGGCTGCACAGCGGCCTGCACAGTGTCCACACATGGCCTCGCAGCAACACCTCACATGGCAGACTGACTACGGAGTGAAAACAGTGCAGATATTATTAACATGTGTTTTATAAAATGTACAAATTAGATAAGGTTTTGATGAAAAAATGTCATTCCATGTAACCCTTTTTACATCATGTAAATCTTAAAGCCTAAAACATGTGTAAATATTATAAGCAGTACTGGTGAGTTTCTGCAGGGAAACGTGGGACAAACCCAGACACAAAGCGGGGTAAATTCGTCCGTGTTTTCTTTACCAGGAGCGGTGTGTTTATTTTTTCTTTCTTTGGTTTCAAAGCGTGGGCACCAAACTGCAAAGGAAACACGAATGATTAAAATTAAAGTGCTTTGATTGAATGCTGTTTTTCCAGTCTGTGGCACAAACAT